>NC_133617.1:503791572-504069072 GCF_048593235.1 Sminthopsis crassicaudata
TCTTAAAATTAAAAGTAAATTATTTTGAAAATCTGGCACAATGATTTTCCAAATGGATTTAAAATGTTTATTACTATAGACAACTGAATTGGCTGTCAAACATTGTTTATAAAAGACATTATTATATTCTCTGTGAATAATTCTCACCTGTAAAGTTTTCAAGCATCAGGCATAAGTCAAATCTTTACCATTTTAGAGTAAACAGTAATCCTTAAATATGCCAGATACAAATTCAAAAGTTCTCAGGAATATAAATCAAGAAAAGAATTAAGTCAATCAACACAATATCAACAGTTTTAAAGCAATGGTGTGCTAAACAAAAAGTCTCTGCATGATTGTTTATTTAAAATACTATGACTCTGGGGTAAAATACATAAGTACTTTACATCATTTTAAGGGTTAATATAATGCTTAATTAAAACATGGAATTTTTCCAACACATTGCTTTTTTTTTTTTCTTATAAGCACAATAGTAAATTTCCTCAGCAAATTAAAATATGTTTAAAGCTTTTTTTTAAATCTTGATATTTACACGAATAAAATGTTGTTTTACTACATCAAACAACTATATTGGTTCTCTGCAATGTTATCACAGATTTCTCCATGGCAAAATATGTCCAAATTGTGTTATTGCACAATATATAAATTCAGGTTATGTGCATAGAACTTTCAACTAACTATAGTGTTTGCACTGCAACTTGCTCAATACATTTAAAATTATGTAATACAATTTACAAAATCATTAACAATATACTTTTAAGATAAAAGTATCCTGAGAATATTACAAAATTCATTTTACCAGCCCTTCAATTGTTTGTCACTAATGTCCAAGATGGTAACTGGTACATAAAAATGTTGTTTCATAAGTCCTGTTTCACAAAATAACTTTTAGCAAAGCCACTATAGAATTTTCATATAAGTAATCCATCAAGTCTCCAGTCTCATTGGTAAAATTCAAGTATTTATCAAGCTTTCTATAATTCAAGATATAGCACAAAATAGTTACAGAAACAATGTTAGCACATTTAAAAAGTTAAAGGCTTTGTGTAGTTTTTGATATTTTATTCAGAACATTAAAATTGTGAAATTGTTTATTTTGGCAAAAAGAAAAATTCCCAAAGATGATTTTTTTTCTCTGAAGGTAGAGTAGTGTATTTTGAATGTAAAATATTAGACGCTCTAGCTCTATTATATTTTAATGTAAAGTTGAAGGCAAAGTAAAATTTTACTGCAAACACTTCAGCATCTTTGGGCTGAATAACAAAAAGGCCACAAAGAAAAATGCAAATAAAATTATGTTCTTTTGATAATCTCCTAAAATAAATATCCTTTTTTTGAACCCATACACATCAATACTGTATCCTTATTTTACCTTCTAAAACTATTGTTTGTTAATATAATTTTCATTAACTTTTAATGTTTTGGGGTATTTATTTGTAATATTGTATGTAATGTGATGGAGGGGTCAAAAGTAAAAAAAGAAAATAGGCAATTATATTCTTTGTTGCTTAAAAAAAAATTGCCATTATGGAAGCAGTAGTTTTTTAAATCAAATAAAATATATTTTTAAAATTTTCAATTTCTATTGAATACAGATTGTACAGGCAATAAAACTTGGGTACTAAAGAAGATCAACTGGATGCAGTGAGACACCCAGTTTGCATATCACTAAGATTACTAACATCTTTATCAGGTGTTCACTTGCTTGATTCCTAGTCAAATCCTATTCTACTACCAATCAAGAGGAGGAAAAATGAGGATTTAGGAACTGGAAGAGGAAATAAAGGATTGGCAATATTTATTAGGTGTTTCAGCCTTCAGATTAAAAAGGCTAATTTTAAATGAAAAGGGATTCCCTGCACAGATGCCTATAGAAAGTTTGTTGTCCCCCCCAACCAAACAAAAACAAAAACTGCTTTAACATCACACTGTATGTATCATAAATATATATATATATATATGTATATATTATTACAGTTACTTATACAGACTACTTTAGGCAATATAATCAAATTTTGAATGACCTTGCTAATTTTTAAGGCATCAGTGCATCAAGGGTAAAGGTAAAGGTCCATGAAATAAATATAAACATAACAGAGCAAAAGCTTATTTTGTGGCAACAACTACAAAGTAATTACTGTACATTATATCTGTTGGCCACTTTCATAAATATGTTCATAAGAATTTATATTATTGAAAAAAAATGCTACAGCATGAATTTCACATCATTTTTTAACATTTCACTTAATGAACTAAATCGATCAGGTAAGATTCTCATCTTCACTGTTCCATCAGCTCCACAAGAGAAAATGTGATTGGCAGGTCCTGTCTCAATTTGCATTACTCCAGTTCCAATGTTTCTGAAAATGGATTGCCGAGCATGTTCATTAATAAAAGTATGAAGAAGATTAAAGGTAGATAGGCTCCAAATCTGAAAAATATAAGAGCACAATTAGCATGAATACTTACTTTAGAAAAACAAATGGTTAAAATTTATTTGAAACTAGCACTATTTGCTCACTAGCCTTTAAGTAGAAATAACTAAACTTAACTTGAGGAAAAATTTCAAGCAAACAAAGATACAGGGATAAAATGAAAATGCTGTCTTACACAAAAGCTTTTACTTTTTAAGCCTCTTTCAAACTCACTTATTAGCAAAAATTATGCAAGAGAGGATTTTATATTGCTGATAGCATTTTATAAACTAGCAAACAAAAGTCTGGCTAGATTAAGTAACAAGTACAAGCTACCATTTCAAGGTAGTAATCAGGCCCTAAAATTAATGTCCACCCCTTCGGTCTCTTCACTATACAGCTATCTCAGTTGTACTGTAGTGATTCAGGATTTCCTCTATGAAAATAAAAATAATTCTCAGTATCCAAAGAAAATAAAACAAACACTTGTCTTCTGATGACACCCATCCCCAAAAAAGGGCATCTGTAAGGCCATCTGTAAACAGAACTACTTTGTTACTATTCATTTAAAACATCTGGTAAGTTCTGAGGGTCATGATAAAACAGACTAGTCTGATCTAGAATAAACAATCCTTTAATCTGAGAAGAATGAATGATTTCAAGGCATTAGATTTTACACACCTTTATATTGCCTTCTGCAGATCCTGTGACAAAGTATTCTTCAGTTGGATCTACAGCAATTGCTTTTACTGGAGAGTCATGGCTTTGGAAAAATTGTCTCTGTTGCCGTTGGCGAAGATCAAATACCGAGGTAAAACCTTTTCTGCCTCCTGATAGTAACACCTGATGTTTTGGAGCATATGCAAGCACTGTAGCACCACTATCATGGCAAATAAAAGCTAAAATTGAAGAAAATTATGCAAAGATAAGATTTGCTTTTTTTTTTTTAAATGAAAACCCAGCCTGTAAAAACTTTTATTAGTATAAATGTTGAGTATTATTAAAACTGTTTATTCTGAAATCAATTTCTTTTTAAAATCTATTTCAAGTGCTATTTTTTTTTATCACATATTCATTGAATATTACAGGACATAAGTCAGCCTACAAAAAGGAGCAGACTTAGAGAGTCCAATGTAGGGATATATTTCATTTGAAGAAGTACCCAAATCAGTCATGATCACCTGTAACCAGGTTCAGGATTTAGCTTTTGAAAAATCCTGCCCTAGAATATACTTCCTCTGTCCAATTTTCAGTTCCTTTTTATGTGTTGTATTCACTCATTAGAATGAACATTCCCTGAGGACAAGAGTTATTTTCACTTTTTACTTTCATTCCCAGTATAGCACTGTGCTCAGCTAACAGTAAACAGTTATATGCTTTATCTAATCTAACCTAAACTGGGAATTTATTCTATGAGACTAAATAACTCTAAAAATTCATCTTGTGGCTATTCTATAGTAAATGTCTTTCAAATAATACAGTACATTGGATCTCACATTTGTATATCCATTTCTTCTTTGAGCATTCTATGGTATTTAGTAAGCCAGTTCAGCTCAGTTTACTGTTTTTTGTTGTTTTTTGTTTTTTTAAACCATCCTCCACAATGTTCTACAAATAAGTTTATACAATAAATAGTTTTGGTCTATGGATGCAACATTTTTGTATTTGTCTATATATATTTGTTGGAGATTACTGGCTGAATCACTTACTGGATTCTTTCAGTCACCTCACTGTAGAACTTTGAACCTTGGATAATTACTACAAATGGACTAAGAGTAGGGGAACATAAGCATCACATTTAGGGAACTGCAGTGTTTTCTAAGATACAAAAATGCTTACACCCATGTTTCTAATGTCAAAATTGTTCCAGTGATATTATTTAGCAATCAATCATGAAACGTCATAATCTTAGGAAAATTAAGATGACAACGCAAAAGATCTTTAAGATCTGGTGTGATGTTGTGAATGAAAACCTTAATTAAACTTGTTCAAAAAGTCTGGGGTCTGAATTCTTTAGTCACTGATTATGCAATCATGGGTTGTCACTTAACTTTTCACTACCTGGTTCCTCATCTATAAAATCCCTGATCATGATACCTGGGTCATGATAGTTGTGTTATTAGTCTTAATTAAACTCATCTAAATCCCCCCTCCTCCCCAGGCTGGGGTTAAATGGCTTGCCCAGGGTCACACAGCTAGGGAAGTGTTAAGTGTCTGAGACCACATTTGAATTCTGGTCCTTCTGAATTCAAGGCTAGTGCGCCACCTAGCTGTCCCCAAACTCATCTAAATTTAACCTTCACATATGAACATCTAAAGGCCTGGATTTGATTGTTGTCAATTACTTGTTCTAGCATCATTTTTCTAATGTTTATCATATGTTCATAGATGATTTCAAATGTTATATAGTTCAATCCCCTAATTATATAGATGAAGAAATTTCAGTCAAGACAGGTTGTCACACAATTATTAAATTTCTGAGTTGTGCTTTAAATTCAGATCTTATTGATTCCAAATCTACTGCTCTGTCTCATCTGTAAGCAGCTGTTTCCTGTCCTACCCTTAACCTGACACAGCTTTTTCTCCACACATCTTCCATGACCCCAACTTCTCTAGCAGTGTCCCCAGGGAAGTTTTGGAAGTTTTAAAAGTTTCTCCCCTCAGGAGCTTTCAGGTCTAGGATCCATAAAATGTCTAAAGCAGATGAGCTCAGGGGCTGCTACAACATGGTGGAATAGTCTTAGGCAATAGAAGTCACTACAGACAGCTGTCTAAATGAAAAGACCCATTCTAGATGGAAACTGGGGGAAAAGAAAACCACCTCTGTAGCTTGTTGTGTATCCTTCTAGTATGTTTTTGATGGATTGGAACAAAGTAAGCCTTCTTCTTTGCTCAGTGCTTCACAGGTCCCTCTTTTTGTCCTAACATTAAACTAAGACTATGCTGACTTTAGAAATGTATCTACAAACCCGTAAATTTTGTTTGCTACTCTTTATACCTTATGAATACTTCCTTTTCAATAAAGCTTTAAGTAAATTTCCAAGGTTATAAGCATATATACTTTTATTAGACTTTATTAGGTGCATTACATTCCTTAGCAAGAACATATTTTCTATACTTTAAGTTGTGATCCAGAATCTAAATCATTTTTCCTCCCAAACAAAATTTTCTTCATCAGTGTTCAATTCCCAAATCTTCTGAAACACTTAAAAATACTGTGTTTACAATGTTTTCAGTTTTTTGCTCAAGAATTGACAATACTTTAACAGTTTTTGAGTTCTGATGCTATCTTTTCTCCCAGGTGAATCATTATAATTTCTAGAAAGCTTGTCATGCCTCAGATATATGTTTCCAGAAGAGAGCAGACCTAAGAGCTATCATCATCTGATTGAAAGATATGGCTTGTTTTGAGAAGGATGCTTTTTAAAAAAAAAAAAATCACATCTAACACTAGAAGAGACTTCACAGCAAGTAGATATGAATCAAATATCTCCAGAAACGAGTGGAATTATGGGCAGCTTAACTATTCTTAAGCATGCTGATGCCATATGTTTCAAGGAATAAAACTTTTCAAAAGCATAATAGTATTTGCATTTAATTATCACATCTATTGAACATACAGTACAATGTAATAGATAATTGTCTTATAAAATCTATTATCTATCCTAACAGATTATTTAACAGTATCATAGTTTTATTTTTATGGTAAAAGGACATTTTAGAAATTTAGACCTACAAAGCAATTTATGAGATAATTGCAAGCAACCTTGACATAGAAATGTTAGTGTGGAAACATCTTTGGTCCTCTTCCTAACTATCAATCGCTTTAATTTAGTCTACTAAACAAACAGGAGTCAGACCAGGGATCAGGGAATATAGAGTTTGCTCTTAGGGTTCCCAAAGAGTGACTTATAATGATAACAAACAATGGAAAATGTTAATTACAAATCACAAATCTACTCTGTTTTGATGATGCCTTTTTATCTAACATTAGTCAGTATCCATTTGCACTCTTCACTCTCAACACTTTTATATTGTTTATAACCTACTCTCTGAGACTCAAATATTTAATAACAACAATAGTTAGGATCTAGAGATTACTTTAAGCTTTGCAAAGAGCTTTAGAAATGCCATCTCTAAAAGATCTTCACAGCAACCCTGGGAAGTAGGTGTATTATCATTATAATTACTTTTATTTTACAAGTGGAAAAAAAACTATGACTGAGCAAGGTCACCTAGCTAATCAATGTTTGAGACCAAATATGAACAGTGCCTTCTTGAATCTAAATTGAATTCCTGATCTGCTATACTACCTGGCCACCTCTGTCCTTGTTGCTAAGAAGGGCTGAGCAGACACAATTCAATTAGCTAGGACATCTCTACCTACTCTTCATTCTGAGTTCTGAACAGGGGTCAGGAGTGGTTAACTTGAGACCTTCTAAGTTTTTCCTGAACCCACACTTTGTATAATTGTATAATATAATTGTAACTATCCAAATGTAATAATGATGTAATGATTAACATTAGAGTTTTAAAAAACAAAGCCATTTAAAACTTTTTAATTCCATTACTTGCAACAGTTATGTACTTACGATGAACCAAGCTATTTGCAGGTGCCACAAGAGTATCCCACAAACATACGTTTCTAGAAAAAAAAAAAAGTTATCACTAAAATTTTATATGAGTGTTTTAAGAGATTAGCAAACATAACAGCAAATATATGTTTCATGGCATTACAATCTCCTTTCATAATACATTTCAAATTTATCAAATCCAATTTTTGGATCACTCCAAAATATTTATATGTGATTGCATTTTCATTAAATTTTATTCACAATTTAAAATACTCTCAATTCTAAATGAATCTGTGATCATCTATTTCTGCATCCTTGTTTAATGATAATGATTATTTACAGAAAGAAAAATAACAATATAGAGGAGCCAAGATAATAGATCAAGGGCAGCCACCAACAGAATTCAGAATTCCAACATTCCTCTCCAAACAACTTTAAAATTTTAATGCTTCAAATCAAATTTTGGAGTGGCAGAGCCAACAGAAGGTCAAGATGAGAACTTTTTCTGGACTGAGAAAACCTTAAGAAATAGCAAGAAAAACTGTATGAAATGGAGGTATAGACCTATCTGAAAAGTACATGAGATGGCAGTGACACTGGTGATAGCAACAATGGCAGCAGCAGCAAAGGCAGTTTTGGAAGCTTTCAGGCCAGATATGGTAAGACATCTGGTCAAAAAGAGATTAAAGGGAACTGTTTCTGGCACTGAATACAGTTAAGTGTTGAGTGGCAACCCTATTGCCCATATGCAGTGAATAGGGAAGAGAGTGGGAAAGAATTTGGAAGTCAAAATTTTAAAAGAACAGAATACCAAAAATAAATAATTATAAAGAAATGCACATTAAAGAAAAAAGAAATTCCAGAAAGGAAACTAGCATCATCAGTCTATTCTTTAGCCTTAAAATGATTGTAATGCATGTATGGAAGAATATAGGCTTGTGTAAGAATTTCATTCAGTAACACATATTGGGTTTTAGGGGATTTGACGATTCTTTGTGTTAAGGATCATGAATAAGTGAAGGGGCAGGCCAATTCTCCGAGAGCCTCCACAGCTGTGAATCATACACTTGAAGAGTTGCAAAACAGCCTTTACTGACACAGGTGTTGCTTGTGGACTGGGAATGAAATAAATTGGAGGCAGAGGGAAGAAGAGAGGTCAGAAAACATAATTGCCTCTAAGTCTCCTTGTATCATCATCATCATCCTCTCACATGAAGAGATCTATTGTGTAGGTCTGAGTTAGACCTCCAGTAGACACTGGCAGGTAGCTTCCTGATCACAAAATCCTTGAATGACCTCCTTGGGACACACAATAAAATGGCCTACAGTTTCCACCTTGCTTATTTTGAGAACTGTATGGCAATCAAAGATGTTATTTGAGTTGAGGCTCTCTTAGGTTAGAGCACTCCAATGTTCCACTCTCTTAAATTCTTTAATCTACCATTACTATTAGTTGATGTTATTTCACATGTTATAGTTTACAAAGCATTTTACAAAAAACATCACATTTGATCTATGTTTGATCTACAAACTATCTCTCTTCACTCCATGCCCCAAATGACCTATTTCCTAACAAAAAAGACAAACTAGGAACATATTTTTTTTTTTAGTAATTTTATTCCATTGCCAAGAATCCAATAACAAATTATTTCTTAGGACTAAACCTAGACATGAATTTCAGAGACAAAACAATGTTCTTCTTAATACTAAATTTCCCTACTGCCAAATTTAAATACAGGTAAATGAAGGATTATTAAAACATTTAAGACAAAAGATAATAATAAAGCAACAACAATAATAATTTTCCCAAAAGATTGCTTATACCTATATATAGAATTTAGGGATAAAATCTCACCTGTTATCAGTTGAAAGACCTGCTGTGGCTATCAGAGAAGAGGAGCTAATGAAAACAAAATCATTAGCTGTTTTGTTATGACACTGCCATGTCTGAAATGAACAAAAATAGGAATATTTTTTATGTAAGTTAGATATAAAAAGATTTGATACACAGTTACATGCAACATTCAGAGGCTATTTGTTTCATGAATAGCTTATCAGAAACCCTCTGTTGCACCTCCAACCCATATCAAATGGTGTTAATTAAAATAAAAAAAAAACAAAAAACATTCAACTACTTTTACACACCACCACTAATAAAAGACTTAAATGAAAAATTTCAAAACAGATTTCAAATTATTTGTATGGTTCAACTATTTGTGCTATTTTTACCTCAGAGAAAATCAAAAGGTAACTGATTTATTAAAAAACATTTTTGTAGAGTAGCTACATGGTGCAATGGATAAAGCAATGGCCCTGGAGTCAGGAGGACCTGAATTAAAATCTGGTTTCAGAAACTTGATGGTTAGGTGTATGACCCTGGACAGGTCACTTAACCCCAAATGACTCCAAAAAAAATTTTTGTTCATAAATAATAGCTTATAAAATAAAAAAAGGCCATAAACTTTGTAAAATACTCAAAGCCAAAACTAAATTGCTCCATACTTAAATATAAGTTTAAATTGAATGTAAATAATGAATAGGAAAATAGTCTTGGAATTAGGAAGGAATAAGCAAGAACTCTTACTGATTGTGTGACCCTGAACTAGTTAGCTAATCATTAGTGTCACTTTCTAAATAATTGCTTAAGATCACCAGAGACATGTAAGAACAAAAACCAAAGACACCCATATAGGGACATGGTTCAGAGAAAACACAGAAGATTAAATATCAAAATCTCACAAGACATTTCTATTTTTAATAAAATTAGTTTTGTTTTTGTCTTTTTAAAGTAAAAGCTTACCAAATATGGCTTAGGAGTGTTTCCAGTAACCGGACAACACTTCCAGTTGGTCTGATACAAACTTATATATCCATCAGCATCAACGATTCCAAACTTGGGGAGAAAATATGAATAGAAGAATTTGAATACATATATTAACATTTACAATTTCAATATATACAATTTTTGTGAAATTTTCTAGAAATAATTAAAATATCTATATTCTATTACATTTGAAGATTACAGATAAAACTGGAATCATAATTTAAAAGTAGAACCTGATATTGGTGTTCCTAAGAAATATTAAAACCTGCAAATATGGATTTACACAAAGTTAGCTATTAAAAATCAAGAAGAGTCAATGTTGTTTCTAGCCAATGGAGAGCCCTTTGAGAGCTATACTCCTGAAACCTAAGGTAAACTCTGGAGCACCTTACCTGAAGTCTTTAGTAGAGGTATCAAATCCACAGTTGAGGGGTTAAATGTGGCCTCACAAGTGAGGCTGGAACCAGATTTTTATATAATTCGGAAATGTTTTTGTTTTTTTTAAATTAAAGAAAAATATAAAGTGACATATTGGTTTTCTTGTTCATCATGCAAACTACAGGGATTCATTTCTATTTGGGTTTCAAATCACTGGTCTACAGGCACACTGAAGCTCTGGGACAGCTCCAGACCAATAAACAGGTATCATCTTTGGAAACTAAACATTCTTTTAATAATAAATAATGCATTATTAAAGCAAGACTCTTACAGACTACAAGACTCCTACTCCTATTATTTTCAAACTAGTCTAGAACTACCTGAAGCCAGATAGTGAGCAATTTAAAGACCCTAAAATAGTTTGTATGTTTGTAGGGATGCTCTAATTTGACAATTTAAGTGATCCTATAGGAAATGGAAAGAAGCCAGTGACATAATAAAGTAAAGGGTAGTAGAAGAGGTGAGGAAGGAGTAGATTCTAGGTATGAAGGGCAATCATTGCAAAAGCATGAAGATTAGGAATGGAATGAAGTATATGAGGAACAGTAAGAAAGAAAGCTTGACTAGTTGAATATTGAGAAAATACTTTCAAGTATGACAGTTAAGAGGTCACTTTGTGAACAGATTCAACTGAGTGGTTAAGTCAGAAGTCATTGCAAGAAATTGACGTGAGAAGAGAAGTGGAGCTAATGATCTCACATAGTTTTTCAAGGATTTCAGTTGAGAAAAGGAAGAGAGATATAGGCTAATAAGTAGGGAGAATAGTGAGATTTTGGTAAATTTAGGTATTTGGGAAGTATTAGAAAAAGACTCAGTAGTTATGGATGTCTTAAATATTAGAGGGGGGAATACTGTAGGAGCAAATTTAGAAGATGGAAGGGCACAGAATCAAGACACATATAAGCAGTGCATTGTTGAAGAAGAGACTACCTCATCATAAGAGACTGAATAAGACATGATATCCTAAGTTTAATTCTGGCCTCAGACCTTTACTAGCTGTGTGATGGAGGGAAAGTCACTTAATCTTGTTTGCCTCAGTTTCCTCATTTGTAAAATGAGCTGGAGAAGAAAATAGCAAACCACTTCAGCATCTTTACTAAGAAAACCCCAAAAGGGGCTCACAAGAGTCAGGCACCCCTGAAAACAATAGAACATCTTTAATCAAAGCTATTCTTAGAACCTCCTAATTGGCTTTTTCTGCTTCAAGTCTTTTTCTCCACTGAATACACTCTTCTTATAACTACTAATATAATATATCTAGAGTGTCCAATAAACTCTAGAGTGCTATTACCTATAGGACTAGGTCTTTTACTTAACATTTACAGTCCCTCACAACTACTGGTGCCAATCTATTTATCCAGCTGTGTGTGTATACACACACACACACACACACACACACACAAATAAAATATTCCTTTATACATACTGTGATACTGCCAAATTTAAATTCTTACTGTTTATATACATAACACTATATTACCTGTCTGTTTTATCTAAACCATCTGTGTCTTATAATCCCTGTTTCCTTCAAGGTTCAAGAACTTCTACATAGAGTCTTCCATGATTGACTCAGCTGGCAGTGCTTTCTCTTCAAACTTATCTTTTATATACGCATAAGTTACCACACATATTCTGTCTCTCTCTGTTTCTCTCTCTCTCTCTCTCTCTCTCTCTCTCTCTGTTTCTCTCTCTCTCTCTCTCTCTCTCTCTCTCTCTCTCTCTCTCTCTCTCTCTCTCTCTCTCTCTCTCTCTCTCTCTCTCTCTCTCCCCTTGTTTCCTTTTTCTCTCTTCTCCTTCCTTTCTCTTTCTCCTATTCTCCTTCCATATACACATATGCTATCTTTCCTTGCTAGATTATAAACTCCAGGGGGAAAAAAGGAATAAGTAAAGGGAAAAGGGAGAGTAATTTCTAGACTGTTTTTGTGTCCCCAGGATCTATGGACTTGGCATACAGCAGACTTTAATAAATGCTTGCTGATGCATTTTAACATGAGAATAAGAATTGCCCTGTCTCCCAGAGTTTTGAGGTGCAAACAAGATCATTCATTATCTCGTCTATGAATTCTCCCCCAACAACTGAAACTCTTTCCTCTTTTGGCAATAGCAGCAGTCACCTTAGACCCCGATTAAATGGTCCATGAGTTGTTTTTAAGTCAGAACAATTCAACTCTAAGACTTATGAAGATTATTTTTTTTTTAATGTGAACTTAAATGTTATTTCTTCCAACAGAATGTAAGCTACTTGAGCCAAGAGGGTAATTTACTTTTTGTCTTTCTATTCTCAATGCCTATGCTAGATTGATTTATGTAAAGTGCTTTTAAAATTCTGCATTAAATGCCAAATAAAATTAGAAATCCCACATTTAAATTGAAATTACCTCAAAGGAATATTATGTTTGAAAGTGGAAATCTTTAAATAAATTATTTATAATCACAAATCCCTAAATATGTTCAATCTGTTAATAATTGGCTGCCTGCCTAGTCTACCTATGGTATATCAAATAAAATATCAAAATCATTCCATTGTAGCTTAGGATACTTTCTATGAAATTCTAAGTTAATCAAGCTAGGTACTGGATTTAAAAACTAAATTCCACAACAAAAAATTTTACTGATTTGCTTGACTCTTGCTCCTAAATCTCTACAAAGAATACACAAAATTATAATTATTCCTTAATATTTTTTGTAGAAATAATGTGCTTTTGCTCTTCATATGAAATTCTGCAATTTGTCCAAAGGAGATATGGGCTACTGATGAGCCCTGGGAGTCAACCCCAATGTGTAGACCTTAGCCTAACTGTAGCTGCCTGCCTTTAAGCATGCTTTTTTCCACGACTCAATGCTTAAAAGGGTAAAATGTGGGGAAGAGGCTAATAGTAGAAATTAGATGTGTTTGGTGTTATCACTACTACTTCCATATATGACATAACCTTTGTTGTTTGGGATAAAGAGATGGAAGTAGTTTGTTATCACTAATGCATAATTTAAGGTAGTTCTGTGATGATGGGGTCAGCAAAATATGCAATCATGAATTGTATCAGTGACAATATTTCAGTAGGAAGGCTCGATTGAAAAAAAATATTCTAAAATAAAAAATAAAATTTATAATGAAGGATATTTTCTGTTAAATCACAACTATCTGGGACAGGAAAAATATATCCTATATGTACAACATACTAATTTTAACAAGATATTTATGAGAAAATTAACATCTCTACAACATATAAGTTTTCAACAGTATACTATTATATGCTACCTTGTTTCCCTGATGGTTAAATCTCATTCTTGTCACTCTTGAATTGCCGCCAGACCGAAAACAGGTTATTTGTTGAGAATGACCCCACTCAAACATTCTGACACTTCCATCTTGGGCTCCAGTCAGATCTTTATAAAAAAGACAAAGACTTAAAATCTTAAAAAAAAAAAAAAAATTATTTGACATTATTTTGTTTTGAAAAAAAATCTAATATTAAGAAAACTTTAATGAATCATATAATTTGCATAAAACTAGAATTTGAATAAAATTCTTGTTGCATCATAAAACATATCCAGAGCTTATAACAAACTAGATAACAATAATAATCAATTGTACCCTTCTTTAAAATACTATTAACTACAGTTCTAGAGTACGAACAGATGTTATACACATGGCCAACTAGCTATTGTCTTTGGAAAAAAAAATACTTTCAGGGGGCACAGTGGATAGAGCACCAGCCCTGAATTCAGGAGGACCAGAGTTCAAATCTGGTCTCAGACACTTGACACTTCCTAGCTCTGTGACCCTGGGCAAGTCACTTAACCCCAGCCTCAGGGGGGAAAAAAAAATACTTTCTCTTATTTTTTCCTCATCTCTCAGATCTGTCCCTTGACCTCTGAATCTCACAATAATTTAAGTTTAACTGACATCTGTAAAAAAAATCAAATGAGATCAAAATAGGTAAGTAATACTGGATTTCTTTTTCGCTCCACACTTCTATTATTACTGACAGAGCTTCCCCATATAGTGCAAAAAGCACTAGATTTAAGGGGAAGGAGGAGGTGGGAGGTGGGAAAGAAAGGAATATCAAGAAACCTAGATTCAAATTCTAACTTTGAATTTTAGACATTATTAGGTCAGGGTTAAGTAATTTAAATTTTCTAAAACTAAATTTCCTTATACAAAAAATACTGATTATAATATTTACACTGTCTGACAATTGCTCTATATACAAGAGTTTTTAAAAATTAAAAATGATATATGAAAATGTGAGTGATAATCAGGATGATTCAGTTTCTTTTAATTGTATTTTTATTTTGGTACATATTTCCTGATTGCTCTTTATTCATTTAAGTTTTCAACATCTACATTTATAAGATTGTTTTCCTCCCCCCCCCCCCTTTTCTTGCTCAAGACAGCAAGCAATCTGATACAGGTTATACATGTACATTATATTAAACATTTTCCCACAGTAGTCATGTTGTAAAAGAAGAATCAGAACAGGGAAAAACTACAAAAAAAAAAAAAAAAAAAAAAAAAAATGAAAAGAGTATGTTTCCATCTGCATTCAGACTTCATAGTTCTTGGATGTAAATAGCATTTCCCATTTTGAGCCTGTTAGAATTGTCTTAAATCACTGTATTGATGAGAAGAACTAAGTCAATCAAAGTTAGAATGGCACAATTCTGTGTATAATTTTTTTTTCTGTTCTGCTCATTTCACTCAGCATCAGTTCATGTAAGTCCAGGTTTTTCTGAAATTTACCTGCATCATTTCTTATAGAAAAATATTATTTCATTACATTCATACACCACATGTTTAGCCATTCCCCAATAGATGGGCATCCCCTCAATTTCTAATTCTTTGTCACCACCAAAAGAGCTGCTATAAACATTTCTGTACATGTGGGTCATTTTCCCTTTTTTAATTCTTTCTTTGGGACACAGACCTAATAGTATTACTGGATCAAAGTTTTATAAGCTCTTTGGACATAGTTCTAAATTGTTCTCCAGAATGGCTGGATCAGTTCATCACTTTACCAACAATGCATTAGTGTCCCGGTTTAGAAGTGAGCTCACAAATACATATTGGCTGAGAGCTTTCCATTTTGCTATTTTATATATACCATGTTGAACATACTTATTCAATATTTCAAACAGGTGCTCCCTTAAAAGAATTTGGTTTAATTTGAAGAAATCAATTCACCTGGAGAAATAGCCAATTAAAACATTTACATTAAGAAGAAAAGAATGCCACTTTAATTCATTTTACTATGTAAATATATATGAGAACATATTATTTATATATTTATGTTCTTGGGACATATTTTATATCAAGCAGAAAAAGTAATCTATATATAAACCCTTACTCACAAGACAATATGAGTGTTGATACCAACCCAACTTTAAAATAATATCTAGAATATATTTTTTTAAGCTGCTACAATTTTTTCAATGCCTCCTCATTAATCAAATGTTTTGTTTAATGCAGGCTTACTTTTTAAGTTTCCTAGAAAGATTAATTGAAAATGAATAAGAATGTCTTAGAATGAGAAGCTTAGTAACTATTTCCTTTGATATTTTACTTATGAATATGACATTTTATAAACGTGAACCTCTAAACAAATAGTAATAAAAACTGATAAATGCTAAGCAAAAGTGCTATAAAATTAGACTTGGACTTCTTTGTTTTATAACTCATTTATAACTGATTGTGATAACATAATTATTTCCCACTAATCAAAGTTAAACATTAATGTTTCCAGAAATTTTTCAACTAAAATTAGAAAATAATTTACTCACAAAATCACAACTAAAACATTTCAAACTGCCCAAAAAGTTATCAAACTGTGCATACCCTTTGACCCAGCATTGCTGTTATTGGGATTATATCCCAAAGAAATACTAAAGAGCGGAAAGGGACCTGTATGTGCCAAAATGTTTGTGGCAGCTCTTTTTGTTGTAGCTAGAAACTGGAAGTTGAATGGATGTCCATCAATTGGAGAATGGTTGGGTAAATTGTGGTATATGAAGGTTATGGAATATTATTGCTCTGTAAGAAATGACCAGCAGGTGAAATACAGAGAGGCTTGGAGAGACTTAAATCAACTGTTGCTGAGAAGATCCAACTCACTTCCAGTTTGTTTTTTTTTTTTAAATTCATTTTTCCAAATTATCCCCTCCCTCCCTCCACTCCCTCCCCCCGATGACAGGTAATCTCATACATTTTACATGTGTTACAATATAACCTAGATACAATATATGTATGTAAATACCATTTTCTTGTTGCACATTAATTATTAGCTTCCGAAGGTATAAGTAACCTGGGTAGATAGACAGTAGTGCTAACAATTTACATTCACTTCTCAGTGTTCCTTCTCTGGGTGTAGTTATTTCTGTCCATCATTGATCAACTGGAAGTGAGTTGGATCTTCTTTATGTTGAAGATTTCCACTTCCATCAGAATACATCCTCATACAGTATCATTGTTGAAGTGTATAGTGATCTTCTGGTTCTGCTCATTTCACTCAGCAACAGTTGATAGTAGTGGTATCTCAGAGTTGTCTTAATTTGCATTTCTCTGATCAGTAGTGATTTGGAACACTTTCATATGAGTGGAAATAGTTTCAATTTCATCATCTGAGAATTGTCTGTTCATATCTCTTGACTATTTATCAATTGGAGAATGGTTTGGTTTCCTACAAATCAGGGTCAGTTCTCTATATATTTAGGAAATGAGACCTTTGTCAGAACCTTTACATTTAAAAATATTTTCCCAATTTGTTACTTCCCTTCTAATCTTGTTTGCATTAGTATTGTTTGTACAGAAACTTTTTAGTTTGATGTAATCAAAATCTTCTATTTTGTGATCAATAATGATCTCTAGTTCTCCTCTGGTCATAAATTCCTTCCTCGGGAGGGGATAATTTGGAAAAATGAATTAAAAAAAAAATTTTATTTAAAAAAAAAAATTTCAAACTTTTTTCAACCGTTTTAAGTACTCAAAGTATTTGCTTCTGGTTGTTGTCAAAAATAGAATGAAATGTTAAGTGTCTGTAGTACCTTATTTTTCTTTAGTATTAAAAGTTTTATAAATTCTATGTGAAAAAATTCATTTAAAAAAATCAAAGAAAGCGAGATACATGAAGTATGAAGATGAATGTAAACAGTAAAGAATAGAAAATAACCAATCAACTTACAATAAGGTAGGGTTGGATGTGAAGCCATTCTTCTGACATTATTAATAGTTTTCTTAATCATCTGTTAACATACAAGGATTGTTTATACTTTGTTAAATATGCAACATAAATAAATCATATAATTAATATGAAAGAGTGACAAGCAATTCAATAATTACATTTTTTCACTTTGGCTCCAGAGCTACCATTGGGGTGCTGAAAAGGTTTAGAAATAACAATAGGAACTAAACCTCATAGCATAGATTTTACATTTAAGTGTGCATAAACTTTTTGCTTCACTGACTAAGAATCTAAGCATAAATTCTCCTCAATAATTTAGTCTTACCTCCTTTCTTGCCAATTCCTTTCTGATTCCATTAAATTTATTGGCATATTCCTGAATATTGTAAGATAAGAAAGACAGGCAGAAGCATGTAAAAAAAGAGGTAAATAGAAAATTTAATAAAAAAAGGTTTTCTTTTTCTTTGGGTTTATCACTTTGGAAGAGTCATTTATTTACTACTGTATATTATTTTAGAAGCCTGTCATGTAACAGTTAAGAAAAATGTATAAAAAACAAAGGGGTTTTACATGGGAAGTGGAAAGTATATTATGTGCATATAATTGCATTTTAGTCATGCAGGTTTTGTTTTAAATTTTAAGACTGCCTAAAATGGGAGATAAAAGTCTAGACCAACACTAATATTAGGAGGACAGTAGCAATTAGAGATAAATTAATTGTAATGGCTGCATGTTTTTCAAATTAGTCAAAGCTGGAAGTTAAAATCTCTTACTGTCCAATGTGTTTTGTCTCTTTCTCAGAAATAATTAAAATTAGGAAAACTATATTCCTTTCAATGATAAAATTAGACATTTTCAAATGCTACAGCTATGTTTGGAATTTTCCACTAAAGCAATATAAAAAGACTTGGTTAAGAAAATAAAGTTTTAAAATTTTCAATTAAATATTTTTTCAAAGTCAATAAAAGGAGCAGCTAGGTGGCATAGTGGATAGAGCAACAACCCTGGTATCTGGAGGATAAATTTCAAATTTTAAACAAAGTTCAAATCTGTTGTCAAAAACTTACTAGCTGTGTGACCCTGGGCAAGTCACTTAACCCCAGCCCCAGGGGAAAAATAAATAAATAAATAAATAAAAGACTATACAACAAATAAAAGATTGCTTATAAATAACTTACATAGACAATACACATACTTTTTAAAACAAAAATTTATAGTGTGAATTTCTCTGTTCTCTGAGTCTTAATTCCTAAATATCAATAAAGGAAACCCTTGGAATGACTGGAGCTAATATAAGCATGAATCAATCAAACACATAATCACACACATAAAAATTCTGCATTAATGTATCAGTGCTTTTCTTCAATCTTAAATAGTTTTAATTTGGTTATAAAAGGTGACATTGAAAAGTATTAACTATTTCTTTATTAAAATTCAAAATAATGATAACGTTTAATATTGAAAATGGCTTGATAAACACTCAGTGCTCTCTGTTCCTAGGCTGCAAAAACAGCTAATCATTTCCTCCACACAGATAGTTTTGGAGCAAAAAGCAAGTTAGATATGGGTCTACTCTCCTAGCCAAAGGAAGTAAAGAATTAGAATTTATTAAATGCTTAGTATGTGTCAGGCATGGTGGTAAGCACATTACAAATATGATTTCATTTGATCCTTACAACCCTGGGAGTTATATGTTACTATTATCCCCATTTCAGAGTTGAAGAAGTTGAGGCAGAGAATAAATGACTTGCCCAAAATTATCAACCAGCTAGTAAAGTCTCTAAGGCTAAATATGAACTCAGCTTTTTCTGACTCTAGGCTCAGGTCTGAATTCACTGACTCTAGTGGATTTTTACGCAGTTCTCTAATAACAGCCCTATGGGACAGTGAGCATTATTATTTATTTGTCCCTAGATCTAAGAAATGTCCCATTATATATTTTTCATCCTTTTTCTGCATTCAAGCTCTTTGGAGCAAATTATTCCCAACTTTTCCAATTTCCTCTGCCATATCTATATCTCACTCCAATTCTTTCCTTCCATTGCCCTCTGCCATCAATAAATCTTGTTCAATCTTAAACAAATATCCTTTTACATTCTGTACCTCTTACTCTTTTATTCTTTTGTTTTCTTATGCTCATGCTCTCATAAGATATGACTCCAGCTCCAAAACACTGTATCACTGGGCAACTTCTCCAACATTTGTCTTTAAGTACATTTATACTCTACTACACATTGGTCCTGAGGGAACTTTCAAACCCTCCCTTTGCTATTATACTTTAGCAACTTCTTTCACTTATAAATTTACTTGATTAAAATTTCCCACTTTAAAAGGAAATCATAGTAGCTATTTTGGGCTAAGCTTTTCCTCTTTTTACCAATTCTTACATTTAGAGTAGGAGACTTCTACATTCCTTTTGATGTTCCCTAAAAATCCTGAACTTAATTCCTCAATTTTTTAACATCCATGACCTACCTAACCTACACCTCAGCAATATGGAAAGGAAGTCATATCCCAGATCAAGCTTTCACACATGCTTTACTTCCTTAATGAAAACTCCCCTAACAAAAACCTCCCAACTATATATTGTCTGCCATGCCTCATTACTATAAAATCTATTCATTGTCCTCATTGCACCTACAATCCCTTTATTTTCTAAGGCTATTATGCCTATTTTTGATTTGACTTTCTTCTTATCTCAATTGTGAGCCTTCAAAACTACACTTTGAATCTTTCACTTCCTTTGTCTTATTACTATTTAACACCTGAATAAACCTCAGGTTTAGTTTCCACCATTTTCCTCCACTTCTGCTAACATGCTGTTGAATGTCAACTGGAAGCACATAGCTAGGATGATAACTACTACCCTCTCCTTCATCTAATAATTTGTATAACTGTCTTTCCAGAAAGAATGCAAACTCCTTTTTAGATCATCCATTTTTTCTTAGTATTTATATCCACAATACCAAGTACATAGGAGATACTTAATAAATGCTAGGTGTTTGATTACTTAGTCTATTAAATTTTAGGTTGCCAACTAGGAAGATCACCATGAATCAAGTATCCTGGTAAAAATATAGTTTGACAATAATTTTAAATACTTTATACTAATTTCCAACATGTTGCCAAAGTCACACTTAGGCTTGTAAAATCTTAATTAAATTATTAATAAAAGCATATATCTCTCTATATAAAGAAAATAATAATAAAAAAAAATTAAAAAGTACTATCAATTATCAACAGCTAGAAGAGTATAGTAGGTACTATTTGACTTGTAATCAGGAACACTTGGGTTCAAATCTGGTCCTGGTAATTTATTTCCTTATTTCAAATGAGAATACCTATAGTATCTAACCTAACAGGGTTGTTTATGAAGGTCAAATGTTATATTTAATATAATAATATTGGCAAAATACATTGTAAATACAAATACAAAATACAATGTAAAAACATTTACATGGAGTTTTTATTTCATATATAATTATTTCTTTTGTTCCTTACACTAATCATTTGTGGTGGTGGATAAAATTAATTATAATTATCAGTTATTATTATTGCTGTTAGTGTTCTTACTTACCACAGATGCCCCTCTGCCAGTCTGTGTGCTACCAAGCCAAGGCATATTGATTGGAGTTCCAGGATTACTGGGTGTATATGGTGTAGTACCTTGCACAGATGCTAGATCATCACGAGCATGTATAACCAAGAAATCATCAGACCTACAAGTGGATATTCACCAAAGAAAAATGCTGAATCAGGTCCTACTTTTCAATTTATTGATGATTCAGTTTATTTATAATTTTAAAATAGCCTTTCAATATATTTTCTTTTAGAATTTAATTTTTAAATTTATTTTTCTCATTATTTACTGTTTTATTTTTCCCCAGTTATATGTAAAACAATTTTTAACATTTGTTTTTAAAACTGTGAGTTGCAGATTCTCTCCCTTCCTCCTTTACCACTCTTCTTGAGTCATGGAGAAGGCACATGAAGTCATACAAAACATTTCCATAATAGACTCTCTCAATGCTCCCCACCACCCAAAAAAAGCCTAAGAAAAATAAAGTAAAAATAGAATGCTTCAATCTCTATTCAGACACAATCAGTTCTTTCTCTGGGTATGGATAACATTTTTTATCATAAGTACACTTGGGTGATTGTACAGACAAGAACAGTCAAGTCATTCATAGTTGATCATCTTATAATACTGCTATTACATTGTACTTAGTATTTTTCATTTTAACAGCTCGTGGAAGTCTTTTCAGGTTTTTCTGAGAACATTCTGCTCACCATTTCTTATAGCACAATAGTATTCCATCACAATCACCTACTACAATTTATTCAGACATTTTCCAACTGATGAGCATCTCCTCAGTTTCTAGTTATCACCTAAAAATAGTTATTTTTGTACATAAGTTTTTTTTTTTGTTTTGTTTTGTTTTTTAATCCCTTTTTGGACATAGTAATGGTATTGCTAAGCCAAGGAATATGCACAACTGCCTCCAAATCCCAAATATTCCAACTCCTGGCTCTTAGTCTTTCTTTTATTAATATTTTCATACTTGGGTCAGCTAGTTAGTGTAGTACATAGAGCACCAGCCCTGAAATTAAATCTGAGTTCCAATCTGACCTCAAAAACTTAATACTTCCTGGCTGTGTGACCTGGGCAAGTCACTTATCCCCAATTGCTTGAGCAAAACCAAACCAAACCAAAAACTGTGTGTGTGTGTGTATTTTTCATACTTAAGATTGTTCTTTTCATTCATCCAAATTACCATCTCTGACACCTTCTGGATAAAGTTTCTCCACTTTCAAAAATTTTTAAGATATTAATTTTCCATGGCAGGTCTTGAATATTTAAATTTAATTACTACAGTCTCTAATATTGCAAAGTAATTTAATCAAAACTAAATAAAAACATACCCTTTTGTCTCAAGTTCTATTTCATCATCTACCCAGGTGTAGATTTGTGTAGCCAGAATTCCAGATACATCCAGTTCTTGAACATCATGACTGGAAGCTATTGCTATGCAATTTCTATTCGCCTGAAACATAAAAAGTATTACAAAAATTTAAATGATAATACACAAAACTATTCTGTAAATGATAATTTCTGATATAAGAATGTTAAAATTACACACTTTATATTAATTCAATCTGTTCTGCAAAATTTTTCTTTTTCAATTATCATGACAGTTTAAGTTCACAGACAGAAGAAGAATGGCAATGATAATTCAGCTACATACAAACCCAGTTTTTCAAGGAATTTTACCTTTAAATAGAAATCTAGAGAAAGGAAAAAGGATAACAAGTAGCATAAGGAAAAAAGTAAGGTTGGATAAAAACAATTTTGGGGGGGAATTAATATTTTCACCATTTTTCTTAAAATTGACTTTTGAAAAGCTTATAATGGAAAAGTCAAAAGAAATATTTTAAAGTGACATTTATAACATGTAATAAAGTTTGCTAATTTTTTATTTAAATTATCTCATCAAAGTTTGGTAGTATGCTATTGTGGGGCAGGCATTGTTATTTTCTTTAAAAAAAACCAAATGAGGAACTTGATCAAAAAAGTTAAATGGCATGATCATTATCATGCAATTTGTGTCAAAAGCAGGTTTTAGACCCAGATCTGTCTCCAAGTTCAGAATTTTACCTCCTTTTTATTTATATTGCCTGCCGATAGGATAAATTCAATTCAAGAAGTACATATTAAATGACTATAATATGCTGTACTAAGTTCTAGGAATATAAAAACAAGGATGTCAAGAAGAAAGTTAAAAAAAAAAAAAAGACAAAAAAGATTTCTATGACTCAAAGAGCACATTTAAAAAGAATACATACTCTATTAACAGCAAATGCAGTAATAATATCAGATTCTTTGTGGATAATTCTTGCTTTACCACCTGGGTAACCCAATTCAGCTTCTATCTGTAGAGAGGAGAAAAGAGCATAAGAAAAGTCAACAATTCAGTATTCAGAAAAAGAGTAAGAAAAAAGAATATTTAACAATATCATTGTTTGGCAATCATATTATTTGATGTTTGTAGCTTATGGTTTCCACCAAGAAAATTTCAAAAGAAATTTAAAATGAAACCGACAAGTACAGATAAATGAATTTCTATCTAAGAATGTAACACATTTCATTCAAGCCTGTTGCTCATATGTAAATATATTTTCTTAAGGTAAGAAGATTTATGTACAATGTATTTTTATTCCCATTCTGCAGTGTCACAAGACACTTAAGTAGGGGAATATATATTGGTTAAAAAAAGAAAAAGAAAAGTGGAGTATCTTTGTGAACTCTTATTTTGGGAGAAAGACTTATTCTTATGAGAACTAGGATACTGCCATAATCTGAAGATGCATGCATAAAGGCATTCCGTGCTCTATCTCTCATCCCCACCTCATAGAGATCAGACCATGACATCTATTGATAACTTTAAAAGATACGAGTGGAAATTTTCAATAGCTATGGACATAGAATAGATTTTTAAATAAACAACAGGCTACTACTACTCAGAAATTTGCTATAGATCACTATTATTTGGTAGGAGTTGTAAAAAGAAAGATCTGTCTCTAGAGGTCTGGAATGACAGCCATATCTCTGGTATAATAAAGGTAAGGGGATGAGGGAAAGAATAGATTAGATCAGTAAATCTAATCTAATCTAAGATTAGCCAGTCAGCCAAGAAAAAAAAAATTGTAAATAGATAGCTTATTGAATAAGTCAAGGCTTAAAATAATAAAAGTCAGAAGAGCTCTGTGATAGTTCTCCTCTGACAGAGCATTTTTAAAAAATTATCATAAACTTATTATCAAACAAGAATACTACCAATTATACTCTTTAGAACTACTTAAACAAATCAAATTAATCTCCAAGCATAAAAGATAAGTTTTCCACTACTCCATCCCTTCTAAAATCTCTATAGTCTTTGTTTACCTAGCTATCCCTATTCTATTCTGTTAGTATATATACTCTCTTCTAATTCTGCTTCTTTTGTATTTGTGTGATTTCAAAGAAGTCTTTTTTTTCTTTTTTCTCATCCTTGTTGACTTGTACATATATATACACACACAACTTAATGTACAATTTAATATTAATAATTAATGTAGCATTTTTCTCTTATCCTTGTTGACTTATATTATTTTACTAATTAATGTACAATTCAATATTAATTATTAATGTATCATTTTATTGACTAGGGAGCCAATTTAAATTATCTAAAACTTTGAACTTTAGAATGAAATAACTGAATTAAAGGCTAATTGTAAATTTTGCTGCTCCCTAAATTAGATACTACAAATTTGTTATTTTCACAGGAATTAATGATATATCTTTTTTCTCATAATCCTCCCCTATGCACTAGTTTTAAATGTCTTTAAGTTTTTTTAAATTTTTTTTAAAATATCAATATTTGATTGGTATTTCAAAACTTTAGCTAACCAATTTTCAAATAATGTTGACAATGAGTTTCCTCTTCTGGACTTATCTAATTTTTTTCTAACCATTTATTCATTGTGAACATATATAAATATTAAAAATATATAAGAAATAAGGGCTCCAAGCATGTGTTCTTACTAACTTTTTCCACCAAATAGAAAAAAACTGTCTTCTTTTCATGTAAGATAAGTAAATTACTCCATTTAAAAAAAGTTAAATCTATCATTCAGGCAGAATTCACCAAAGCTATTAACCACAAAAGTACTAGTCAACTTTCCCTGACACATTTATTAAATAATAAATTCCTTCTCTCAGTAATTTGTACAGATTGAGTGTAAACACACAATGTAAAAATGTTTATATATATTTGGTTGGATATTTATATATCCAATCTTGATTGATGATCTAGAAAACTGCCAAGACTGGTGATTGCCTAAAACACAGAAGTAGTTTTTCCCTGTAAAGTGAATAGTAAAACCACTTGGTTTCAAATCCTAGCTTTGTTTACAGCCTTGGTGAGACAAGATATTAACCTCTCTGAGCCTCATTTGTAAAATGAGGAAGTGCTATTGGATGACTCCTAAAGGCAGCTCTAAATCTATGAAGATCTTATAAAATATTGTTAATAGGTATAATTTCCATTCTAAATACAACTAGAAGCATCTGAGGTGGAAAAAGAAAGAAAAAAAAGCCACTTTAGTCATCGTAAATTTACTGTAAATTTCAGGTGGTAAATAATATTTCAAATTATACAAAACCCTAAAAGTCAATATAAACTGGCAGAAAAGCACCCTGAATGCTCAATAACTAAATAAATAGATAATTAAAAAATAGATATATGATTACACTTGAAACTTGGCACCAGAAACTGCAAAAAAATCTAAATGGGTAAGATGCTTTTAAGAAATAGAACTTTATATAGCAAGAAAATAACACTGTAAGGAATGAAATTAAACTGAGAAATAAACTACATTTACCAACAGTAATGTTAACCGAATTATCTACATTTCTACAAATTATTTCTTCATTATGCTTACTTGACAGTTATTATTAAAATCATGTGGCTTTGGAAAACACTTAATATCAACATGATAAATATTAGGATAGGAAGAAATGGGCTTTAGCAGAAAACATGCATTTGTTGTATCTCTGAAAGCATGAGAAGATTATTGTCGATGTAGATTAAAATACTCATAACAAAAGCTTAAATCTTAAAGGAAACATCTTGCTGTACTATTTTTCTAATTAACATATTTCATGAAAAAGTAAAAAAACGAAGCAATGTAGCTTGCACCAATGGATTCAAGTCAGGAGACTTAGTCAAATTCACAATTCTGATGGGGTTCTAGTGGCAGTCAGAGAGTTGTGAAAAATCCCCTTTTGAATGGAGGGGCAGACCTTTGTGAAAGAATTCACAACCTCAAGAGTTTTAAGTGGCAAAAATGGAAGTTTATTGTTGGATGAGAAGTCAGCTTTGCTAGAAAAACTGACAATGGTAAAATCCTATTAGGGAAATGGAAGCCGGCACTGAGAAGAGAATATCTTCTCAGCAGAAGGCAGCTATACCCTAACTCCAGACTTCTGCAAGGATCAGGAGTTTAGAAATATCCTTCCCCCCCCCCTTTTTTTTTTTCTGAGGCTGGGGTTAAGTGACTTGCCCAGGGTCACACAGCTAGGAAGTGTTAAGTATCTGAAACCAGATTTGAACTCTGGTCCTCCTGAATTCAAGGCTGGTGCTCTATCCACTGTGCCACCTGTCTGCCCCATAGAAATATCCTTTAATAGAAAAATCTGAGGTTTAAGTTTCAGATTGAAAAGAAAGCCAAACTCCCCAGGGCTAGATCTCCAACTGAATGGAAAGCACTTTTTGAAGGCTTCTGGAATTTGGAATTTCCTGAAAAGGGTCTGCATCAATGGGGTGATTTGCCTTAGAAAAGGCCCATTAGGATTACGCCATTTGACTAGTGAGATATGCTTTCCAGGAGGGCCTGAGACTTGAATCTTCCTTCTTTACAGATCAAAGGGTACACAATTTTAGAGTGTTAATTTTACAGATCAAAAGGGAACATAGTTTCACACACCCATCAATTCCACTAATGAAATGACTTTGAACTCTTTTCTAACAAGGTTTAAGGAAAAATTGGATATTATGTAAAAGCAATGGAATGAAAGATAAATATGATCAATACTACGTAGATTTCGGGAAGCCAGACACGATAATGAAATGCTAGTGGAATTGGGATCTGCCAGACCATTTCTGGAGAACAATTTGAAATTTTTCTAACAAAAAAAGCAACAAAACTAGTATCTACTTTTTTACTTCAAGTTGGTCAAAGACATATTTTTTCTTATCTATATAACACTACCCCCTTTTTCTTTCTATACACAAACATACACACAAACCTGAGAACTTTCCTTTCTTTGACCAACATAGGGGACAATTATAAATATTAGGCAGAACTTTTTATTAGCAAAGTGGTTACTCAGCAATCTAGAAATGAATGAATTGGCGAATGTGAAATTAATAAAAAATTATATGTGTATATATATGTATATAATATTATAAAAAATTGACAAATATAAAGAATTCAGATAAATTTGGCAAGATTTGTATGAATTAGTGCAGAGCAAAGTAAATAGGCATAAATGAATAATTTATGTAATATTCACAATAATGTAAAGAATAATAATACTGAGACTCCCAAATCTTGATCAATGCAATAAGCAATCATGATTTGAAATGTCCTACCTTTTGGCAAAGAGAAAACTACAGGTAAAGAACAAGGCATTTATTTTCAAACATAGACAATGTGTTGATTTATGTTGCTTGACAGTATTTATTTGTTACAAAAAAGGAGGGAGAAGGGGAAGGCAATTTCAAGACTGGTTCATATAAAAAAAGGATATCAACAGAACTTTAAAAAAGAAAAAAAGCAATATTAAAGCAACATCACTACCTTCTCAATAGTGTGGAAAAAAAAGTGAAACAGCTTCTTATAGGGTGATTTGTCTATTTAATAATTCATATACACACCACAGATTAATATATTCCAAGGTATTATATTAGCAGTAATCCAAAAGAATACCCACACACCAACAGTATAACTTCAACTAAAACAAACTACTCAAAAGCACATTTTACACCATTATTTTAATTCGCTCTCGTGATCACAATTTTTTTTCTCCCTGAGGCAATTGGGGTTAAGTGACTTGTCCAGGATCATACAGTTAGAAAATGTTAAGTGTCTGAGATCAAATTTGAACTCAGATCCTCCTGACTTCAGGGTTGGTGCTCTATGGAGTAGGCCATCCAGCTGCCCCTGGTAATCACAATCTTTAAATCAAAAGGCATCTAGGTGTGACTGGGATCTAAAATCAGGAAGATCTGAGTTTTAAAACTGGCTTCAGACACTGATTAGCTGAGTGACTCTAGGAAAATTATGTAATATCTGACAATTTCCTCAACTTCACTTACCTCACAAGGAAGTTGTGAGGATCACAGATTTAGAGTTGTTTTTCATGACTAGAAATGGCTTTAATTTTTCTGAAAATTATCTTTTCATATCCTTTGATCATTTATCAATTGGAGAATGGCTTGTATTCTTTTATTGAATTGAGTCAATTCTCTATATATTTTAGAAATGAGGCCTTTATTAGAAATATGGACTTAAAAAAAAATTTTCCCCCAGTTTTTTACTTCCTTTCTAATCTTGGCTGCATTGGTTTTTGTTTGTGCAAAGCATTTTTATTTTAATGCAATCAATTTATCCATTTTGTATTTCATAATGTTCTCTAATTCTTCTTTAGCCATAGATTCCTCCTTTCTTCACAGATCTGAAAAATAATTATTCCTTGTTCTAATTGCTTTGTTGCTTATAGTATCACCCTTTAGTTTTAAATCATGAACTCATTTAGACCTTATCTTGGTATAAGATATTAGATGATGGCTACTATATTGGTTTTGCCATACTATTTTCCAGTTTTTCAGGAATTTTCATTGAATTCTTTTTCCAGAAACTGGAGTCTTTAGGTTTATCAAACACTAGGTTACTATAGTCATTGACTATTGTGACTTGAAAATCTATTCCACTGATCCATTATTCCAGTTCTTAGTAAATATCAAAAGGTTTTGATGATTGCTGCTTTATAATATAGTTTTAAGTCTGGTACAAGTAGGCCACTTTCCTTTGTATAAAGGGCTAGAACTGAGCAAATGTACTTGGATAATGGAGCACGTGAGACTAATTGCCAATTGGACGGTTCTCTATTAACTTGTTTGAAGGTTGACCCTCCCCAGCTGTTCTGTGCTGACTTGATTGGTGGGACAAAGAGGGGAAAGTAACATGTGTGAGGAGAGTAGGAGGAGAGGTTTTTCTCTCCTGGTGGTTGAGAGAGGAAGGTGGTGTGGAGATTGCTAAATCTAATCCCCTGACCTTGACCGCAAAAGACCAAGAATAAAGACTTTTGGTGATCCTGACTCCGGCTGATTTCTGGGAAGACAGAGTTCCAGCACCTTTGTTTTTTTTTGTTTTTTGTTTTTTTTTAATAAATTCTCTCTTGACCCTTTGTTCTTCCCAATGTAGTTTGTTATTATTATTTTTTTTCTAGCTCTATATAGTAATTTCTTGGCAGTTTGGTTGCTATGGAACCAAAGAAGTAGATTAATGTAGGTAAATTTTTATTATATTAGCTCAGCCTATCCATGAGCACTTGATATTCTTCTATGCTTAGATCTAACTTTATTTGTGTGAAAAGTGTTTTATAATTGAAAGTGTATGTAATTGTAATTTGTAAATACAGTTCATTTCTTTGTCTTGGCAAACTCCCAAATATTTTACATTATCTACAGTTATTTTAAGTGGAATTTCTCTTTCTATCTCTTGCTGCTGTGCTTCAATAGTAACATACAGAAATGCTGATATTATGTGGGTTTATCTTATATCCTGAAACTTTGCTAGACGTTTTTTGGCTGATTCTCTAAATATGACATCATGACACCTATAAAAAGTGATAGTTTTGTTTCCTCATTACCTATTAATTTCTTCCTTTTTTTTTCCTCCCCTTCATTCCTTGCTAAAGCTAACATTTCTAGTACAATACTGAATAAAAGTGGCGATAATCATTACTGATTTTACTGGGAATGTTTCTAACTTCTCCCCATCACACATAATGCTTGCTAGTGTTTTTAAATAGGAATGGGTATTGTGTTTTGTCAAATGTTTTTTGTCCATTCATTGAAATAATCATATGATTTCTGTCAGTATAGTTATTGATAATGTCAAATAAGCTGATAGTTTTCATGATATTGTACCAGCCCTGAATTCCCAGTATAAATCACACTTGGCCATAATGTATTATCTTCCTTATAAGTTGTATTCTCCTTGCTAGTATTTTGAGATTTTTGCAGAGGCAGCTAGAAAGCATAGTAGAACACCAGCCCTGAAATGGGCAAATCTGGCCTCAGACACTTCCTAGCTGTGTGAGCCTATAGCCTCATTTAAAAAAAAAAAAAAAAAAAGTAAAATTGCATCAATATTCATTAGGGAAATTGGCCTACAATTTTCTTTCTGTTTTGGCCCTTCCTGGTTTAGCTATCTATATTATATCTGTACCATTAAAGGAATTTGGGAGGACTCCTCCTTCCCTTATTTTTCCAAATAGTATTGGAACTGTTCTTTAAATGTTTGGTAGAATTCATTTAAATTCCAGCTAACTCTGGAGATTTTTCTAAAATGGGAATATTTAATTTATTTCCTTCTCTGTTAATCTGGGCAACCTATTTTTTAATATATTCTTCCATTTCACGAAAGATTATCACATTTATTGGCATAGAATTGCAAAAATAACTCCTAATTATTGCTTTAATTTCCTTTTAATTGGTGGTAAGTTAACTTTTTAAATTTTTGACACTGATAATTTGGTTTTCTTCTTTTTTTTAATCAAATTAAATAAAAGTATCTATTTTGTTGATTTTTTTTTTCATAAAACCAACTCTTAGTTTTCTTTATTAGTTCAATAGTTTTCTTATCTTCAGTTTTACTAATCTCTTTTGATTTTCAGAATTTTTAATTAGTATTTAATTAGGGGTTTTTAATTTGTTCTTTTTCTAGTTTTTTAAGTTGCATTAAATCACTTTCTCTGTTTTACTCATTTAAGCAATTAAAAAATATAAAATTCCCCCTAAGAACTGTTTTGGCTGCCTCCCACAAATTTTGGTATGTAGTCTTATTATTTTCATTCTCTTAGATGAAACGATTATTTCTATAGTTTGTTGTTTCATCTTCTCATTCTAATGGGATTACATTATTTAGTTTCCAATGAATTTTTGTTCTATTTTTTTCGTGGCTCTTTATTACACACAATTTTATCACAATATGATCTGAAAATAATATATTTATTATATCTAACTTTCTGCATTTGATTATGAGGTTATATGCCCTAATAAATGGTCAATTTTTGTTTAAGTGCCATGTATTACTGAGAGAAAGGTATATTCCTTTTTATCCCCATTCAAATTTCCCCAAAGATAGACCTTTTTTCTAATTTTTTGGTTAGATTATCTAGTTTTGATAAAGGGATATTGAAATCCTCCACTGGTATGATTTTGCTGTCTATTCTTGCAACTCACTTCTCTAGGAATGTGTATGCTATACCACTTGGTATAGCATAAACCATATGTTTAGTATTGATATTACTTCAATATTTATAATATTTGTTAGCTAGATGTAATTTCCTTATTTCTTTTAATTAGATCTATTCTTACTTTTGCTTGGTCTGAGATCAATATCACTACCCCTGTTTTTTGTTTGTTTGTTTTTGCTTTTGCTTAAGCATAATATATTCTGCTCCAGCCTTATACCTTAATTCAGTATTTCTCTGCTTCAAATGTGTTTACAAGAAACTTTGGCTTTTAATCCATTCTATTTTCTACTTCCATTTTATAGAATTCATCCCATTCCCCTTCACAGTTAAGATCATTAACTCTACATTTCCTGCCACCTTGTATTTTTCCTAAGCTATACTTTTCTCTCTTTTACCTTTTCCCTTCTCACCATTGTTTTCTTCTGACCACCACTTCCCAAAATCTGCCCTCCCTTTTTTCAGACTCCCCCCCCCACCTTATTCCTTTCCTCTTCTTCTGTCTTCCCTTCTTTTAACCTTCACCTTTCTCCTCCTACTTCCGTAGGGTTAGACAAATCTCTATATTAAACTAAGTATATGTGTTATTCCCTCTTTGAGCCAAATCAGCTGAGATTAAGGTTCAAAAAATGTTCATCATCCTTTCTCCCTTTTTCTCTCAACTTTAATAGGTCTTTTGTGCCTCTTCATGTGATTTAATTTATCTTATTTCACCTTTTCTTTCTTCTTCTCCCAGTACATCTCTTTTCTACCCCTAATTTCTTGATGATGATAAAACAAGAAAGTGTTTTCTTGTTTATTCTTGTTTACTACATAAAGTCAAGTTATACCTATACCCTCTAGTTAATACCCCTTTTAACTGTCCTGACAAAGATGTTACTCAAGTTACACATACCATCTTCTCAAGTAGGAACATAAACATTTTAACCTTTAAAAAACAGTATATTTTTCTTCACACTTTACATTCTTAAGTCTTGTATTTGGAGATCAATTTCCTGTTCAGCTCTAGTCTTCATCAGAAATGATTGAAAATACCTTATTTCATTTAATGTCCATTTCTTCCCCCCCCCCCCGAAAGATATTGCTTAATTTTGCTGGATAATTGATTTTTGGTTAATCCAAGCTCCTTGCCTCTCAGAATATAATATTCTAGCTCCTCTAATCGTTTAATGTGGAAGCTGCTAAATTTTGGGTAATCCTGACTGTTGCTCCTAGATATCTAAATTGTCTCTTTCTATATATGTGCCAAAATGTTTGTGGCAGCTCTTTTTGTTGTAGCTAGAAACTGGAAGATGAATGGATGTCCATCAGTTGGAGAATGGTTGGGTAAATTGTGGCATATGAAGGTTATGGAATATTATTGCTCTGTAAGAAATGACCAGCAGGAGGAATACAGAGAGGCTTGGAGAGACTTAAATCAACTGATGCTGAGTGAAATGAGCAGAACCAGAAGATCACTGTACACTTCAACAACAATACTGTATGAGGATGTATTCTGATGGAGGTGGAAATCTTCAACATAAAGAAGATCCAACTCACTTCCAGTTGATCAATGATGGACAGAGGTAGCTACACCCAGAGAAGAAACACTGGGAAGTGAATGTAAATTGTTAGCACTAATATCTGTCTGCCCAGGTTGCATGTACCTTCGGATTCTAATGTTTATTGTACAACAAGAAAATGATATTCACACACATGTATTGTACCTAGACTATATTGTAACACATGTAAAATGTATGGGATTGCCTGTCATCGGGGGGAGGGAATAGAGGGAGGGGGGGATAATTTGGAAAAATGAATACAAGGGATAATATTATAAAAATATATATATAATAAAAAATTTTAAAAAATTGTCTCTTTCTGGTTGCTTGAAAGTGTATATATATATATATATATATATATATATATATATATATATATATATATATATATATATTTTTTTTTGATCTGATTATTCTGGAATTTAGCTACTATATTCCTTGGCGTTTTCATTTGGGGATTACTTTCAGGAGGTGATTGGTGGATGCTTTCAATGACTTTTTATCCTCAGGTTCTAAGATACCAGGGCAGATATGATAATTTCTTGAAAGATATTGCCTAGGCTCATTGTGGTTTTCAGGTAATCTACTAATTCTTAGACTGTCTCCCCTGGATCTATTTTTCCATGTCAGCTGTTTTTCCAATAAGGAATTTTACATTTTATTCTAATTTTTAATTTTTTAAAAATTTGACTGATTCTTGATCTCATTGAGTCATTTCCTCCTATTTCTCTAATTCTAATTTTTAGTGAATTATTTTCTTCAGTTAGCTTTTCTATCTCTTTTGCATTTGGCCAATTGTACTTTTAAAGGAGTTGCTTAATGGATTTTTCTCCCTATTTTACCAATTCTATTTTTTTAAGGTGGTGTTTTCTTCAGGCAAGCTGGTGTCTTCCCCCCCAAAAAAACTTTTATAACCCTCCTGCATAGCTCTCATTACTTTCCCCCATTTTTCTTCTCTCTACTAAGATCCTTTTAGAACTCTTCAATGAGAGACTTTTGAGCTAGAGACCAGTTCACATAGTCATTTGAGGCTTTACCTGAAGGCTTTCGCTGTCTTCTGGGTTTGTATTCTGATCTTCCCTATCTCCACAGTAGCTCTCTATAGTCAGAGATTTTTTTGCTTATTTTTAAAGGTTGAGATCTGTTCCTAGGACACAGAAAAGATTACCCCAAGCTTCTTTTGCAGGGCAACAGGGGCTTCTAATCTAGTCCACTAGGGCCAGTAGTTGGGTGATAAGCTTTCCCAGCATGCTGGGTGAGCTTGGTCTAGTCCTCCCTGTTGTGCTAGGATTCAGGGGCTCACAATTTGTCTTCTGTACTTGCTTTGAAGGTTTCATAGCTGGTCTGCTGATTCAGTGGCCTTTTGAATAAGGAAAAAGTACCCAATGCTGCTGTATTTTGGCTAAGAACCTCTTGCTAGATTCCCTATGCTAAGCTTCCTTGTGCTGTGCCTGCAATGAGACCACATCTTCCCAGCCCAATTGAGACAGATCTTTCCTGAAGTACTTCCAAGATATCTTCAGCTAGAAAATTATTACACACCAAATACTTGTGGGTTTTATCACTCTAAAATCTATTGAGAGGCTTGATTTAGTGTTAATTCCCAGAAAAGCTGGAGAGAGCTCAGGCAATGTACTATTTACTCTTCACCATCTTGGCTTTACATTCCATAATAGACTCTTAATTAGTCTTCTCGAATCTAATTTCTCTCTTATCTAATTTATTATCCACAACTGCAAATTAAGTGCTACTTCCTGCAAGAGGATTTCAGTAGTTACTACAATTATACCTCCATCTCTCCTTTTCCCTTTCTTCAGCCCTCCCTTGTTTCCTTCCTTCAATTGGAACTGTGAATTCCTCGATGTATGCAAAGTTCTTTTTCCAATGTAATTGATGAGCTCAATCAAATGCTTAGGGCTATTTGTAGGTAAACTATCACAAGGCTAGTATACATAGGTAGTGAGATTTAAAATCAGATTTTCCTTTTTCTAAGGTTGGTTCTTTATTTACACTCTGTGTGTTTCAAGTAGATTTTGCTTATTTATATATGAAAATGTTATATCCACCCAGTAGAATGTAAGCTCTTTGAATAGAGAAAATATTATGTGTAAGCCCCAACTGCCTAGTGTCTTTTTTGGATCAGAGTGGGGGGGATTCAGGCCTGTGTTTTCATCAGTGTAGATAACTTCCACTGAGGAATCCAACTGTGTCCTAGAAACTGTTTTACAACTTAGGATCTTAAGGAGCTGTATTAAAATAGTATATCATAGTGGCTAGAAAGTCATTTTAAAAATCAGTTCCAATGGTTGTTCCTCTAGCATATGCTGGTAATGTGGCAAATAGGTATGTCAAGAATTTTTCCATGCCAAAGCTGGATTAAGCATTGGATTCAGGGTGAAGAATATCTGACTTCAAATTCCATTTTAGATTCATATAACTTATGTAACTGTGGATCACTCAGCCTCTTTCAGGATCAGAGATCTCATTTGTAAAATGTAGATAATAATAATATCCCCCTCACTGAGTTATTGTAAAGATTAAATGTGATACTATTTTACAATATTTATAAAGTGCTTTACAAAACCTTAAAATGTTTATATAGAATTTTAAATCAATGGAGTCAACTCAATTACAAACAATGGAGGAGGAGATAGTGATGTTATTGTTGTTTGTTTCCTTCATGCTTGACTCTTCATGATCCCATTTGAAGTTTTCTGGGCAAAGATACTAATGGAGTGGATTGGCAATTTTTTTTCTAGTTCATTTACAGATAAAAAATTAAGGCAAACAGGTTTAAATAAGTGAGTCATCCATGGTCACAAGCTGGGAAGTATCTTGAGACCAGATTTGAATTCAGGAAGATGAGTCTTCCTGACTCCAGACTAGGAGCTTTACCCACTAAGTTTTCCTAGTAAGTGACTGAAAACCAAAAATTAACATTATCTTGTTGAATTTTATTTTTTATTTAGTTAATATTTTCCAGGGCAGCTAGTGGCACAGCACCAGCCCTGAAGTCAGAAGGACCTGGGTTCAAATTTGACCTCAGACACTTAACACTTCCTAGCTGTTGTGATCTTGGGCAACTCATTTAACCTTAATTGCATCAGGAAAAAAAAATTAAAAAATGAATTGCCAATTGCATTTTAACCTAAATCAGGTTGTAAGTTTTATGGGTGGTAAGTTTGAAAGCTCTGCTTGTAGACATGCATATATTATCTCCATAGAATCTCATGTAAATTATTGTAAAGGGCTAGAACTGAGCAATGCACTTGGATAATGAAGCACATGAGACTAATTGTCAATTGGACAGTTCCCTATTAACTTGTTTGAAGGTTGACCCTCCCCAGCTGTTCTGTGTTGATTTGATTGGTGGGACAAAGAGGGGGAAGTGATATGTGGGAGGACTGGGAGGAGGAAGAGGAATTGAGACATAGAGGCTGAGTCAGTCTCTCAGGGCATTTGAGGGAGGAAGGTATGTGTGAGAGGTTGCTAGGCCTAAACCCCTGACCTTGACCGTAAAAGATCAAGAATAAAGACATTTAGTGATCCTGACTCCAGCTGATTTCTGGGAAGACAGAGTTCCAGCAAATTATATTTGAGATTCTGCTCAAGCACTACCTTCATGAAGCCTTTGCTTATCCTCCAATAATGAAAGTCCTTCCTTCTTAAGAACCTTGCATCTATTTTGTATTTATTCTTTATTGTCTCATAATTTGCCTTTGTAACTCCCTCTGCTATCATGTAACACCTAGAATATAATAGGCACTTTATAAATGTTTGCTGATTGATTGCAGGTAGATATTATAGGTATTATTTCCATTTTATAGACAAGGAAATTGAGATTCAAATGAATGAAATTACTTAAACATGAGTGATATACTATAAACCTAGTACATATCAGAATCAAGATTCTAAGCCTGGTTCCCAATTGCCAAAATCAAGCACTATAGTCATGCTCTTTCTCAGACACTTAATTTGACTTCATTATCAATTTCTCAATTATGGAAGTGAATTAGTACATGTACTATAAGATTTATTGAGGCAAATTCTGAATATTTCCCCTTTATCTGTAGAAACACAATGAGAAGCAGATTTTACACACACACACACACACACACACACACACACACACACCCTTCAATGTTTTATTTTACAGAATTTATTCCCTAAACTTTCAAAAACCAGTAGAAATTTGGGAAAAGAATGTAGGTTATATAAATTTCTTTAGAACTAGAATTTATATTGTGTATGAAGGTTTGCAAAACACTTTCCATCTGTTAATTTGATCCCCACAACACTCCTGGGAGGTAAGTGATATTAGTAAGTTATATTATTATTCCAATGTTACATATGAGAAAATTGAGGAAGAGGAGTTAAATGGATCCTGGGATCATACTATGTAGCCAGTAAGTATCTGACTCAGGATCTGAACTCCAATACTTTGCAGCAGTCCACCTAGCTGCCTAACAATCGTGGAATTTTAAGATTATAAATATAAATCTTGTTTTTAAATCCATTGTCCTATCCAAATTTATTCAGTCATATATTGTTAGGGATGTCCAAAGAGAGAAGAAAAAAAAGTTTAGGGATATTGGTGTTTCCCCCTCTTTAACTCCATCTAAGACACTTTGCTAAAAGTGTAGATATCATAATCAAAACCTAAGTTCAACTACTTTTTGTACACTGAAGTTAAGCAACAATTTAACTTTTATTGAGACTGCTGCAAAACAGTTCAACTTAAAGTTTTGTTTTCTTATTAGAAAATAAATTTTATTATATTGTGTAAACAGCACACAACATTTATCAACATTTTAAAATGTGATCTCTATTAAAGAGTTGATACTGAATTATCAATTTCCAAAGCTTTACTTATTGTTAGAACTATAGCCATAAAAGAGGACACATACAACGTCCTTTAAAAGTAGATTCCCTTTTTTAACAAAAGAAGCAAATCAAGTAAAAAAAAAAAAAAAAAAAAAAAAAAAAAAAAAAAACCATTAAACTGATTATCATTGCAATATTCAAGTTTAATGGGTCAATAATTTTCTGGGCAATAGTCTGTTGCACATACAAAAAAGAAAAAAGAAAAAGAAAGAAAGGCAAAGAGTTTCTTTGAAAAATGAATTTTTAAATTTCAGCTCAATACTATTTTGTACCTTTTTGAAGTTTGGCTCCTCCATTATAGAATTTTTGACGGTTTCACTGTGGTCCTCTAATGACTTCATCAAAAAAGAAATAACCATATGACAGAGTAAAGGAAAGATGTAACATGCAAAATTACTGGGAATATTTTTTAAAAATCTAAGTTTACTTTACCAAAACAGAAAAATCAAAATTCTTTGCAACTAGTTACTACTAAAAATAATTACCAATACTTAAGTATCATTAAAATTCTTCAAAACTGAAGAATTTCTCATTAAAAACAATTATTTTACACCTTAAATTATTTCACTCATTTAATTAATAGGTTCTATTTCCAGAAATACTGCTTCATGTGTAAGTTAATTTACATATACAGTAAACTCTCATGAAGGGAGTTCTGACTAATACAGTGACTTCTTCTCCCTGATGCTTCTCTGGCCTTTTACTGTCTGTGGTTGATTTGGAGGCATATTCTAATTGTTTAAATGATGATTACAGGTTGTTATTGAGATTCCCTCCCTAATGTTTTTGGAAGAAACGCAAAATTACTGAAAAGGAAGAGCTTTGAAGATAAATGAATTTGAAGTGATTTACATGGAACTCAAATACCTCCAAATTTACCTCATACACAAAATTTATAATCTATACCCCCTCTTGGTTGGGAAGGCAATCTTTTATTCTTAGGAACAAAAAGAAAACATAATATATGGATTGAGCTCAATTAAAGTACCAGAATCATGAGAAAAAAGATGAAATAATTACCTTTGTTTTTTAAACAAAGCAAATGAAAAAGCAAAAAAATTATTTTCTACAACATATCTTAACCTATTCTCAATATTTCTATATAAAAAGTATTCAATGAATAAATATAAAGTCAATAATATACTAATATACCCCATATAACTGTGAAATTATGTTTCTATCTATGTAAAATTTTGGTAAAATATAAGTAGAATTTTACCATATTTATAAACATGCATTGTACCCATGTTTGCTTACTGATTTGTTTTGGTTCAATTGTTTTCAACTCTTTCATCTACCTTTCACAGATTTCTTAAGACAATATTGAATTTAATTGTGCTTATTCAGTAATTTCTATTTCTATTTCCAAAACCACTGCATCCTTTCAATTCTCAAGTCCACTATTTCAGAATAATATTACATTAAGAACAAGCTAAGTTACCTATGATTACACTTATGAAACCTTCAGGAGCAAAAGTGGCATAAATAGAATCATCAGAATAAAAGACAAAGAACAAAAGTTATAAAATAAGACAAATAAAACTATTTGTTAACTAGGAACACAAAGGCAAAATGTTGTCTTTTATACAAAAAAATTTTTAAATAAATTACAGTTGAAACCCTTATAAAAAACATCTTAGAAATTCAAGAAGCATACTTCTTAATAAGTAACTATACCACCTAATCAAAACTTGGAGAAGTATAAGAATACAATTATAAATAAAAATCCATTCCATAAAAATCAAGAAATCCCTAAACATACCTCCCAAACCTTGCACTCAGAAATTTTGGGAAACTGGGATCACAATTGTCCTCCCCCCTCACTTCCTTAAATATTCTTTGTTCATATTAGAGTCTAATTTTCCACTGATAATTTGCTTTACATGAAATGTTAAAACAAATTTAAAATCTTTAACTCAAAGCAACTTTCATGAAAACCAATAAATTTAAATTCTACCTCATTTAGGCACCTCTTCTTAGTAAATATATTTCTGATAAAAGTTTCTTGAATTTCATCCTGTTTCACCAAGTACTGCCAAAGCCTCTTCACTGACAGAGCCAGATGATGTTTAGATCTAAAGACAGGCAGATATAGTTAAATTAAAATGATCTTAATGCTATTTAACAAATCATTCTCTTAGCTTCAATAAAAGTAAAAAGTAAAAAGCAAAGCTCAATGAAATTGAGCTTAAAATTAAGTAAGAACAGCATAATACCTACCAAAGTTGCAAGGAAAAAAAATAAAATAAATTATAAAGGAGTAATAGAGGAAATAGGACATTGGCATCAACCCTCATAAACTGTGGCAGATTTATACACAAAAAAAACACGTGATTAATACCATGTAATTATTTGTTGAATTTATACAAAATAACTTTTATAAGTAAATAAAATTCCACAAAACTTAAGGATTACAAAAACACTAATTTCAAATAAACCAAACATTTAAATCAATCACCTTCTAAAAAAAGATATAGGTAATACAGCTCTTATTATTTGTGATAGATAAATTTATAAATGTAGAAAGTTGTAAACTGTTCTTTTCCTCTGTGAATTACAAAATTTAACAAATAGAACACAATATTGTCAGACAACAAATGTTAAGTACGTACTACAAGGTATGCCTTGTGCTAAGTACTAGTGATACATACACACACACACACACACACACACACACACACACTTGTCCTTTCCATAAAAAAACTTACATGGATGGAAAACAGGCAAATAACTAGTGTGTGTGTGTATATATATATATATATATAAACTAACTGGATGAGAATTTCAGAAGAAGACATTAGCATAGATTTTCTTCTAAAATGTTAATTGAACTCTACTGGAATGAAGGGAAATGAAGATGAAGAATATCATTGAGACAAATAAACCGATCAGCTTTAAAGGAAATACTTTATCATCTTCTCAAAGAGAAATTTCACAAGACTGTGATGGTCAATATTTGAACTATTTAGGCTACATTACACGTAAGCTATTAAAGAATAAAAATATACATATCTAATATTATAGATATACTAATGTCAAGGGACACTGAAAGTATTTGTTGTTTTCAGTCACGTCTAGCTCTCTGTGATCCCATTTGGGTTTTTCTTGGCAAAATTATTGGAGTGGTTTGCCATTCGTTTTTCCAGCTCACTTGACAGATAAGCACACTGAAGTAAACAGGGTTAAATGACTTTGCCAAAGTTACACAGCTAAGATCTATAGCTAGTTTTGAACTCAAGTCTTTCAAATAACAAACTTAACAATAGCTAGTAATTCCAGAAATTCAGTAGTTTTAGACCAGAAAATGGAATGGAAGAAAAAGACACAGGAAAAACCTTTCTTCTCAATAATAAAGTAAAAAATTCTTATAGGTTACCAAGATAATATTTATAAAAATACATACTTGAATGGGGTGTTCATAGGTTCAAGCAAGGCTTTGTGGCGAAGTATTGCTGGACCTCCTGACAAACTCTCCTCAGAAGTATGAATTGAAATATAATTTTGAGGTGGCCCACCATGTATTTCAAGTCTTCGGAGAAGGACTTGTTCCCAGCACTGAAGAGCTTTCAGAACTGCATGACATAGTGGTGAGCTAACTGGAAGTTCTAAATAGAAAAAAAAAGTAGCTCTACTTACACTTCAACTTTTAAAATTACTTCTTGACATTAAATGCATTAATTAATTAATTAATTAATGTATCATCTTCTTTTCTTCTAAAAATTGAAAGGCTTTAAAATATGCACTCCTTGATATTGTATTCAAAAATAAGAAGTAAACGTCTTATAAAAGGTACAAAAAAATAATCTAGCATTACAATCATGACTAACATTAGCAAAGGAAATCAAATCAAATTATGAGTTACAGATAAATTAGGATAGAGTAAGGGGAAAAAAGTTTTTTGTTTTTTTTTTCCTTGTGAAATAATTGTTGGTTTGCAAAATAGAATGAAGACCCTAGTCTTCTGGAGTCTTACATAAATTGCTTTCCCAGGTATCTATCAACTCAAGCTACTTCAAGATAAATTTTTATAAAATTGTATATTCCAAACCAGTGAGGATAATAAATCCCTGATAATCTTATTTACTTTATCCTTTCTTGTGACTTCTTCATGCCGTACTTTCCTGATTTTCCTCCTATCTTTCTAATTCCTCTCTTTCACTTATTTAATAGTTGTGATTATCAAGATTCTGATTTTGATCCTATTTATATTTTTCTCTTTAACCTAAATTATTTCTCCATCTTGCCTAGTACTTTGCAGAATGTTCTGTATTTATCAAGAATATAACATTTCTATAAATTGAAGTCATAAGTAATTAAACAGTAATTACTACATGAATATAAACAATATCAAAGGATCAAAAAATTTGGTAAAAAAAGTTTGCTAAGATGAATTTGAAAAAGTATTATTCTATTCAGTAGAAATACTCTAATCAATTCAAGTAATGATAGTAATAGATATTAAAGTATTTATTACCTGAAAGATCATGACCAGCAAATGGATAGAAAGTCTTCAAATTATGAAGCACCAACTGCACCATAGCCAATCTCATCAATGACCAACTAGAAATAATATCAGTGAATTATTTATATATCAATAAAATTTTCTCTTTTAGTTAAAACAGTGCTTGCCACCTTGCTCCTTCTAACACATTATTATCTCAGTCTTAATCTCTTCCCATCTATCTTGTTTTCAACCTTTCCTATGAAGGTTGAATTTTGTTAGCAGTAAAAAAAAAAAAAATGACTTTTAAACTAGGTTTAAGAATAAAGAATAAGTAAATTAGAACAAGAATAAATTAGAATATGTTAACTAGGAGAAAATGAAAGAGGCATCATTGCACAGTGAATAGAGAGGCATCCTTGGAGTAAAGACTACCTAGATTTAAATCTTGTCTTAAACATAGAGGTAATGTGACCTAGAGCAAGTCACTTAATACCTAAATAGCTTTGGTTAATTCTCTAAAAGAATTAAGTTGAAGAACAGTCTATGATCTACATTATTAGAGGGAGTTTCTATACCATGAGTTTCCTAATCAGTAAAATCACAGTTAATGGACAAAAAAAAAAAAAAAAAAAAAAAAAAAAAAAAAAAAAAAAAGTTCCCAAGGAAGAAAAAATTGTGATAATAAAAAATAAAAATACGTGATTCTTTCATGAAATATTTGTATTTAAAAGCAAAAAGAAAGGGGTCAAGGTCATAATATTAATAAAATAAAATAGCATTATTATAGCATTGACTCAAAAGATTGTTTCCGGAAATATAACTGTTAAATAAATATTCTGGAAATCAGTTATATTTGTACATATTAGAGGAAAATAATGTGGATATAAGTAAAAAAAAAAAAAAAAAAAACCCAAAATATTAAGGTTCATATATTGGTAAGTTATTTCTTGTAAACTATAAATCAGGAAGAGAATAAGACAGTCTTTGGTAAGTCCACAAAAGCAGCTTTAGGCATGTCATTGCAGAATTCATTTCGATATCTTATATCAAAATAATTCAGATAAGCACAGATTATAAAAAATAAAGCCTAAGTTCATAGATGTAGGAATGAAAGGAATCTCATATCAGTAAGTCCAATCTTATTATCTTACTGATGTCATTTTAGAGTATCTTTTGAAAATAATTCTAGGCATCATCAGGAAGGATTCTTTGCCTCCTTAATCTATCTATCTATCTATCTATCTATCTATCTATCTATCTATCTATATATATATATATGTCAAAAGATATATGTATTTTTCTTTCTTGTTTTCTTTTCTTGGCTTCAATGATACAACATTGTTCGGTTCTCCTTTTATGTTTCACTGAATTCATATCCCAGTAATTTCTTAATAATCATTAAAGATATATCTCTGAGGTTGGAATAAACCATAGAAATTCTAATTATTATCATATATGAATTTAAGTTTTTCATCTAATCTTTTCAATCTTGTGTTTATAAAATGTTTTAGTCCCTACTGCTTTAAGAATTTTTTTTATGAGACAGCTTTTAAAATGTAAAATTTTGGTTAAAGGCATACTTTATAATTGTATGGTGTAAAAAGGTTTATTTTCCTTTATCAAAATGTCCATTCAATGGAACTAGTTACTCACATGAGTTAAATAATTTCACTTCAGTTTTGTTATCTACAAAATGAGGGAGGTGGATAAATGATGTATAATGCCCCAAATTTTACAACTTTATTAAAATGCAGAGTTGATCATGGAATTATAGATTTAGAACCAGAAGGAAACTTTATCCATCCTAACTACTTCATTTCAGAAATAACAACCAACAAGAGTTTCAGAAAGATTAAATGAGTTAAAGATCATACAGGTAATAAGTGGTAAGGCTAGGATTTGAAACCAAGTTCTCTGACTATAAATTTAACATTCTGGCCATTGCATCTCTTTAAATCTTTCTTACATTATGTCCATTTTTGGTTACCATATGGGGGGTGAATATTGAAGACAGAATCTTTTCTGAAAATTCAAAGAACAAAAATAATGAGACAAAATTCATTCATAAAGGAAAGACTAAAGATCTTTTTATAATAGAAAAAGGTAAGTAAAACTTGTTTTGTGATTCAAAGGGCAGGGACTATTTTGTTTTTTATTTTGTCTTTCTATGTTGGTGTCTTGTGTAATACACATACTAGGCAAGTAAAAACAGATGATTTAGATTGGGATTTCTTAACTTTTGTGTCATAGACCCAAATCCACTATGTGAAATCCAAAGATCCCTTCTCAGAATAACATATCAATGGATTTAAAAAAAAAAAAAAGCAAAGCAAAACAGTTATATTGAAATATAGTCATCAACATAAAAAAAATTTTTTTTGAGACTTCTCAGATACCAAGGTTTATGTTTATACAAGGTTTATATAAGATCAAGGTTTATGGATATATCTCTCATCACTGGTTTGAGTACCATCACCATCCACTGGTGCACATCTGAATCTTTTCATAGACTTCCTATCCTTTGCAATTTCTATCTATGCCCTTTCCTTGTGGATCTAAAAGCTGTGGGATTCTAGGACCTTTAGCTCTCATCTTCAACACTGTGTGACTGCACAATGATAGTCACATAAGAATAATAGTTGCTTAATTTCATATGTTCCTGTGACCAAAAAAATACAATCAATCCTCTTTTGATGATTCTATGATGAATGATCAGAGATCCTAGATTTCTAAATCAGGACATTAGAATTCATCAAGTCTAGTGGACTCCAAAAATTTTTGATAGAATACCCAATTTAAAAAAAATTTGCTGATGTAACCCCAATATACATTTATTTATTAATTATTGTGATATGAAAGATATTGTGGAAGCAGAAATGACAAGATTTGGCAATTTAGTGTAGAGAGAAACTGAAAGAGAAAAAGAGAAACTGATAAAACAAAGTTTAAATTCAGATAAGAATGATATACTCTCAAAAAAAGAGAAATTTAGAAAAATAATGAATTTATAAGGTGAAAGTAATGAATTGTTTTAGACATATTAAGCCTGAGATGTCTTCAAGACATTCAGTTTAAATATCCAAAAAGCAACTGTGATATAAGCAGGGATGTACTAGTGTCAGCTTGTTTTGTTATTAATTCTACAATCTTTAAAAAGTGTTTCATGTGTAAATTGGGGAGTTGAAGAGTGATGTTAAACATTATCAGCATATTACTGGATGCAACATTGGAATTGAGTAGCAAAAATTGGGCTTAGTATATTAATCTACATAGGGAGAAAATTAAAACCACTGGGATGATGATGAAATCATCAAGTTAGAAAGTATGCAGAGGAAAGAAGGCCCAAGACAGAATCTTGGGGCAAACCCAAACTTAGGGTATGTGATGTAAATGATGACCAGTGATGGAAACTGGAGTAGTTAGAAAGGTAGCAAGAAAATTAAGGGAAAAAAATTCGAGTACAACCAAGAAAGAAGGATAGTCAACTTGGTTAAATGTTGCAAAAACATTTGTAAAGATGAAAACTTGAGAAAAGATGATCAATTTTGCAATTAAGAGATTATTAACTCTGTGGAGAGATTTTGGTTGAATGAAGAGTCAAAGAAAAAGAGTATTTTGAGAATGTAGTGGCCTTCCCTCCTATTTAAGCTCCTTGAGGACAAGAACTATTCCATTTTGTAATATTCATTCCAGCTCCCAGCACTGGACCTGGTTGATTGACTTATACTTTTATATATATCACTGATGTTTTAGTTGAGCAAAATAGCCTATTGATTTTCAAGATGCATAGCGAAATAAAATAAATATTGACCTTATAAATCAATTTACAAAGTGCTTCAAATGAATTATATCATTAGATCATCACAATAACTATGTTAAAAATATAATTTACATCTTATCTAAGTTTTTCTCTTGTCTTCTCCAAGTCTTACCCTGAAACCAGAGGATCTTAACATACAAATTACCCTAACTTCATTATTCTAGTAAATTCCTATTATCTACTAGCACCATCCCCCCCCAATCTTACTAACCTTGACATCTCTTCCAATTGTTCTACAACAATATTCAAAAACCCCTTTATCAGATTATACTCTTTTCATTCAACCTTTCCCTTCTCCCCATGACTCCTAACTATGTCCCAGTTTAGGCTCTCAACTCTCTTGTACTATAGCAAGTCTACTCATTGGTATTCGCCATTAAAATTCATTTTCCATTCGGTTGCCAAGGTGATTTTTCAGCTAGAAAACATTATTTTATACCTTTGTGGGTATTCTAAAATTTGTTTAGAGACATTATTTAAAAGAATTTGGAGCAGGCTGGGGGAAAGGTCAGGCCTTTAGTCCACTATCATGGCTCTGTCTTGCCAAGTGTAGAACTGATCAAGTCACTTCAAATCCCACTAAGCTTCAATAAACCCCAGTGGCTCCCTATTACCTCCCAGTTTTCTGTTTAGCATATGTAATTCTTTTTATTATTTATTCCTCTTCCTTTAATACATACAGATTCTATGATGCAGCCAAACTGGCCCACTTGCTATTCTTTGCATATGACACTCCATCTCCCACTGCCATATATTTTAACTGGCTATCTTCTTTGCCTGGAATGCTTCCCCTTCCTCCTTTCTACTTCTTTCAAGATCCAGTTCAAGTTCCACATTTGCAAGATGGCTTTCCTGATTCCCCAGCATCTTATTCCTTCCTTTTACAGAATACCTTTGAATTGCTTTCTCTCTATCTCTGTGTATTTCTGAATATATAACTTATATACTAGCTCCCTCATTAGAATACAATTGTGTTCTTGCCTTTCTTTCTACCTCTATTGCTCAGTATAATAACTGCCACATAATTAACATTTAAGAAATGCTTGCTGAGAAATGATTTGAGACTTAGGGAAGAAGTAGCAAAGTTGACAAGTGGCAAAATCAATATTAGAATTTAGAATTCTCTATTTACTCACAAAATGCTCTTTCTACAATATCATAATAAATAGAAATAAGTACTTTCTCATCATGTGGGTTTAAATTGGCCTTATCAATGACAGCATAAAAAATACTATATCACAAATTCAGAAGGCGTGCTTATCTTTGTTCTTACCTATCCCCAGAACCTAGTATCCCAAGCACCTATAGTCATTTTAAATTTATCCTTAGTCAGTAATTCTTCATTTATCTACTTATAAATATTCAGAACTCTATGATACTTAAACAAACAACCCCAGCTCCCCTCCAAGAAAATCAAAACTTTTGTTCTACCATCCCATTTAGAGGTTATATTCTTATTCTGTCCCTAGATCTACACAATCTATGTCTGCTCACTTTTCTTCCATTCACAAAAGAGTTTGTATTTATTTTGTTTTCCCTCCCTCTTTTCTTCTCTATCTCCCCCCTCACCATCCCTGCCATCTTGCTATAACCTTTATGTCCAGACTTCTTGAAAAAGGAGAATAAATATTTCCTCATGTTCAGTAGCCATTCAACTCATCAATCTCTTGCAATCTGGCTTCCTTCTCCTTTTTTTCTAAGAAAATTACCCACTCAGAGATTAATAAACTTTGCTCATTCTCCCAAATCCCAAAAACAGTTCTTTTCCTCTATGAAGTATTTTACCTGGTAACCATTTCTCTTTAAAAGTACTTAACCTTTCCTCATTATCCTCCTTCTAATAGTTCTTTTTCTATCTCTAATGGGCTTCTCTTCCTTTTCCTGAACACTTATACTTAAATGGGTTTTCCTCAATGTGTTGTCTTCTACCATCCTGAAATATAGTTGTGTACTCAAGAATGTAGTTAACTATTGTAGTTATTTGTGTATCTAAATTATGTTTCCCTCAAGATTCAACTATTGGATACATCTCCGGCCAACCCCAAGACTTTGCAGAAAGTATTTTAAATATTAAAGATACATAATATATTTTTACTGAACAAAATCCTGAACTCCATGGAAGCTGGTAGCACCTGAGTTTGCATCTCACTCTGTGCCTTAGCAAATTACACTACAATGCATATTAGGTACTTAATTAATACTTGATGATTTGACTTTTGTAGGAAGAGACAAATTCCAATAATAACACATGGATAGAAAAGTTGCATACAGTACCAACAGAGATTTAAAGTGGGAAGGATCACTCCTAGCTGAGGGAGATCAAAGAAGGCCTACTTAAATAAGTGGCAGCCAAGCTACCTATAAAGAAAGAAACCGTTTCAATAAGCACATTATATAGAGTAAGCTAATTTTAGATGGGAAGGTCTCTGTGTAAAAAGGCAGTATATTAAAGGGGCTGTGAATAATCTTATTTGACTGGGACACAGAGAGCACACATATATATCAGTATCATGGTCTTTGAGTACAAGAGATTATAGGGAAGAAGGAACAAATTTGTTTTGCTTAGCCATATAGAGAACCATGCAATGGCTGGAAGCCGCAAATGGGTAAATGTGGACCTGACAGAAGGAAAAATTTCTGAACAATATGAATTATCCAAAAGTAGAATGCATTGCCTTAGTAGGTTGCACTTTCCACTTCATATAAAACCTTGGTCACATACATGGTTGTGCTAGATAGTCTCCAATGGTCCTGAAATTTTGTGATTCTACACAAATAAACCCAGAGGTTAGTGCCATTGTGGTTAATTGAGCCCAACAGAATTATTGTTAAATAATACCTTCAAAAATCTCTAAGTAAGAACAATTGTTACTGATGTGAAAAAAGTATAAATACAAAGTAATAATGTATGGCTAAACATAGATGCTCAGTCTTAGCACACTGGCATCCAAAAGCTCTCACTACTGGTATCTGCTTAGTTTCAAGAGCATCACAAATCATAATTCTTTAATCACAAACATTTCTGTTGGATGTCTAACAAGACTGATCACTACTATAATCAGCTATGAGAGACTAAGCTTTGGAAGCCACAGAAAAGCACAGGTTGTTGATATACCAAAGACAATAACATTGATATACTGCGGCCTGGATGGATGGTTACTATTTGCTGTAAGACCTCCCAGGTTCCTGATGTTCTGCTTCAGCTTCAAAAAGTAGATATGTATTGGAACTTGATTATACAAGTCTGAATAATCTACCAGAACAATCTAATAGACATCTATATTACCTGAAGTGAATGGCCATAACTACAACTTTAACTAGATATCAGAAAGGAGCTCATTTCCTCAGGGTGCCCTTAAATGTAAGTCTAATATGTTTGTGCTTTATTTGATAAGGGGTACCACAAAGGTTTAAGAAATGCAAATGAGATCTATGCATTATGAAGTTTGCATTGTGAAGAATAGATTGGAGATGAAGGAGACTATCAGCAGAGGAACTAGGTAAGAGATAACTGTAACAAAAAGTAGACTGAGTGATGGCAATTTATTCAAGGAATATCACAGAAATCAATACTAAGGAAGGTCAAATTTTGGAGCTGGGCCCAAGATAAGGAGAAAGATAAATTCAATTTGGGAAATGTTGATTTTGAGGTATTGATATAGAGATATCTAGCATCTAGATAGAAATGTGAAAATGAAGCTCAGGATACGTCTGCTCTGGATTTATAGATAAATCATTTGCATAGAAACAATAACAAAACTATGGGAATGAAAAAGTTTACCACTGAGAGAAAGCCCACATTTAGTAAATAGAGAAAAAGCAAAAATGACACAGGAAGGAAAACAGTCAAGATCTGAGTTTCTCAATCTCTAAGAATTAAATAAATATCAAAAAGATATGGTCAATAGTGTAAGATCTTGGGGAGAAGATCAAGGAGAAAGTCCTTAATAATCCCTTAATAAGGGTTGCCATATAGGTTTCTAAAGGCTAGACAGGGCAGTTTCATTAGAATGTGTAATAGAGGATAAAGGGCAAATTACCAGGAACTGAAGGCCTAAATGTTGGAAAGTAAAGGCAGAAATATAAACTAGCTAGTTTTCCTACAATGTTCTATAAAGAATAAAAAGCTTACATAAATGATCAAGTATTGAAATTCTTTAGAAATAAAAATGTCTCAAAGAAACTTAAAAATACATATTTTATACCTGTATGAATTTGAATTAGCATGCTCTTGGAGTTGATAATCTGAAGTTAAAACATCTTCATCACCATCCTCATTCTCATCATCACCACTTTCCTGACTCTCTTCTGAATCATATTCTGCTCTACTTTGGGAAGGTGGTAAAAAAGGCTAAAATAAAATTTTATACAATTCATAATCCAAACATGTTAACCAAGGCATCCAAATATATATCCAAACAGTTGTATTTCATTTTATTTTAAAAACATTTTTGTAGGCACTTCTAATGATAGCATTCAAAGGACATTCTAAGCAACAAAAGGAGCAGAAAGACATCTGTGAAACCTATTGAAATGGAGAAATTGGTGGTATAAGACCACTGATGATATGGAACTAGGCAACATCAGTACATACTGTCTGGCATATAAAAACAACAAATACTTGTTGCTACACTATTCTTTGCGTTTTGTCACAGTAATGTAACAAACAATTTATTTGTCTCCAAAACATTACCACAGTGGCCTTTTCCTGGGTTCTTTTTTTATGATCTTCCCATCCATCTCCTCACTTTAATACTATATTTCCTCTGCCATTTGTTGTTAAACATTTCAAAAAGACCATCTACTCTAGACCCTCCACTTTCTTTTCATTCGCTGATGGTTCAAATATTCACCTATCCTGACCCATTCAAATATTCACTTATCCTGACCCATCCTCTTTGCTGACCTCCAATCTTGCATCTCCAAATGCTTTTCAGGCATACTGAATTGGATATCCAGGAGATATCTTAAACTCAATATGTCTAATATAGCATTCATTATCTTTCTTCCTATACTCTCCCCAAGTCCCTTAAGCTTGCAACTTAGGAATCATCCTGGATTCATCACTATCTCTTCATAGGCCCCTTCTCCCCCCACCGTTTTCTAATATCCATGATGATTTTATCTTAAGCAATATCTTTTGAACACAACCCTTCTCTCTTCCACACTGTCACAACTCTAATACAAGTATACTTTAACTCATGCCTTAAGGTCTGTCTTCAAGTTTTTTTCCTACTCCAATGCATCCTTCATTCAACAGTAAAGTGATATTCCTAAACACATTTCCAATCATGTCAACTCCCTCTGTAATAACTTCAGAGGCTCCTTATTGTATAAAGAAGAAAATTTAAAAAAAAAAAAAATTCTGTCTGGCATTCAAAGGCCTTGATAAACTAGGCCCTTCCTATCTTTCTAGTCTTAATTCTTAATCCCCAACTCATACTCTTTGATCCAGTAAGTGCCCTTTTGGCTGTTCCACAAACAAAACATTCTTTTTCTCAGCTCCAGCATTCTCTGGCTGTCTCCTCTACTTACTCTGACTATTTAACCTCCCTGGCTTCATTTAAATCCCAATTAAAATCATACACTTTATAGGCAGTCTTCCCTACTACTTCTTAATTCAAGTGTCTTCCCTCTATTACTTATTTCCTATTTATCTTGTCTTTTTTTTATTATTATTATATATGTTTACATATTGACTCTCCCATTTAGATTGTAATTTCTTTGAAGATAGACTTGAACTTTGTAGCTTTCTGTATCTCTAGTGTTTAGTTGTAACTATGTGCCTAGCACCTGTGAAGCACTTAATGTTTACTGACGGACTGACTTTTTTTGATGGGACTTCTATACTAATCAGAAGTATTATCTTTGACAAGTGTTCTCTGGGTGGTGTATGGTATACCATTATTCCTGTGTTTCTAAGAACAGGCAGCAGCAAAAATTGCAGACTAAAGGAGTCAAGACAAAGTCTGCTGTCATACTTAAGATAAAGTATCCAACTTTTCTCCTCGGACAATGCCCATCAACACAGTGCCTAGCACACAGTAAAGGCTTGGTAAATGCATATTTCTTTCCTTCCTTCCTTCCTTCCTTCCATTACTGAAGCTTTGGTTCCTGAAAATTTCATATATTAATATTAGCCCTCTTTTTTCAGGTTCCCACCATCCTGTCGCCTTGACATCACATCTACCTTCTCCTTTCTTTCTCCATTTATATACAGTATGTGCTTTATATCTTTTTTTTTAATCAAGTGTATTTTTATAGTTTTTTGAAAACTTTAAAGTCATAATTTATCAAAGTCCTGATTTTAAAAAAAGATTTAAACTGTTTGGAAAGTGACCATACTAGATAAAGATAAATTTCATAATTTATATATAAAAACTATCTTTTCAAAAAGTGTTCCACTAAAATATTTAAAAACAGAAATGGAATCTTATTTTGAAATGAAGATAAATAAAAAAAAATATTCCATGATCACATTAGGTACCTTTGCTATGAAATAATCCCAGATACTAAGCTCAGGAGGAATAAATTTTTCTTTATAAGTCAAAGTCTCCTGGTCTCCTATAGATGATGAAGAGCTCTGTTGAAGGCACTCTTTGGAAGATATTTTTGATGACTTAGATCGTTTGTGCTGTTTTTCACCATCTTCAACTGGAGAAGAAACTAAACAAAATTTAGGGAAAAAAAGATTATCAGTAAATGACAAATATTGTTTTTATGTTCGATAAGACTCAATAAGTAAAAATAAACTGTCTTACTTTTATGTAACTTATAATATGACTTAATTTTCTTAAGAAAAAAGTGAGTACAAGAGGCAAAAATTTCATATTATTCAATTAAACAGAAAGGGAAAAATGAAAGAAGGGAAAAACAAGTTTCATGGGAATTTTGTCACTATTATTCTTTTCCAAGGATCATTAGAAATAACCAGTGCAGAATTAGGATTTCTTTTTAACTAAAGGTGGCTACAAAAAATCTTACCACTATATGGAATCCCCCATCTCTAGCTGAAGAACTAAGTGTCAAGTGAATGTGGATTCATGGTAAAGATTCACTGGAAGATTTAAGTAATTTCTTGGTCTTATGTAAAAAATTTATATTTTTCATTAGCAAATGTAGAAAACAATACAATAAGATAAAAACTATAAAAATTAAACTGCATAATTAAAAATAAGAGCAATGGAGGGGGAAAATGACTTCCTAATCACTGGTATTATCAAATGGGTTTTTTTTTTTTTTGTTTTGTTTTGTTTTTTTTTTGAGGCTGGGGTTAAGTGACTTGCCCAGGGTCACACAGCTAGGAAGTCTTAAGTGTCTGAGACCAGATTTGAACTCAGGTCCTCTTGAATTCAGGGCTGGTGCTCTATCCACTCTGCCAACTAGCTGCCCCCTATCAAATTGTTTTTAAAAATCTATACTATAAATGCCAAATACTTCACATAATTAATTTTCCACTAATTTAAATATTTTTATTTAAATTACTTTATAATAAATTTCATCAAAATCAATTAGCCAATCAAGAATGTCATAAAATGTGGATGACCAAAAAAGTGACAATCATTCCATATCACTGTAAAATGATTTCCTTTTTATGTCATTTAGTTTACTTACCTTTGAATAGGATGTGGAAATTTGTGCTGTAACATAATTTATTCTATATTTTATTGTTTAGAGATGATCAACCAGCAAAACAGCATGCACATGCATTATTTTTAGCAAAACTTATTAATTTTTAACATGATTATTAAAAAAACTCGGAAAAGTTAAGAGACTGTATAAAATATTAGTATTATGACACTAAATACAAAAGATAAATGTTATCATTATTCTTCTTTTAAATTATTAGAAAATATTTTTAAAAAATTATTTTTATGTTTTTGCCTAGTTTTGGTAACTGTTTGGCTTAAAAGAGTAAAAAAAATAAAAATAAAAATACCAACATACTTTGGACATATAAAGTATATCCTAAAACAGTTTTGCCAGATTTTAATTTATTAATCCATAGTTTAATTAGAAAATATTATTTACCTTTTCAAAATGGTTATCCTTGAGATCTAATATTATTTTAAAAAAGAATACCTACTTTGTAAATGACTGCTTTTTAATGGATTTAAAGATAAAGAAAATGAAAAATTCCCTGACAAAACTTAACAATACTGTCAACATATAGTTTTCTTTGCCATTAAAATATAATTTTAAAAATTGAAAGTACGTGCTAGAAGGCATGTTTAGGAAGGTATTTTGTTGTTTACCTTTTTTTTTTTTTTGTAAGAGTAAGCAATTCAAAATACAGTCTGTGAATCCAGCTATGCAATGTTGAATGAGAAAATAAATGAAAATGGAATAATTTGATATGATCAAAAGATAGTTAAAAATTTCCAAAGTTATTATGAACAATGTTTTCTTAATACATTTTTGGCAAACAATTATAATGCAATAAAATATTTTGGAAAGAAAACAATAAAAAAATCTTAGTGTTGAAATAAATCTTAACAATCATCTATATTGTTCTTCTCATTCTAATGATGTATTAGTAAAGCTCCAAACTAGAAAGAGATAAAACAAAAAGGCATAGCTTTTCTCTTTTTCTTCAGATTGCCAAGCAAAAATTTATTCTATAACTTAAAGAGTTGCAAAAATTATTTAAACAGAGTTTTCATTAGCTTAGTAGTGAACTTATATTTTATGAATCAAATATTTGACATTTAATTTTTGTAAAAGAAGAGGCCATCTATCTCATTAAATATCTGTTCTGACCTAAAAAAACTAAAATTCTATTATTAAGTTCTACATGGCATACCCTAAGCTCCAACTCCTTCACAGGCCACAGCAAAACCCTCAAATCATTTTATTTTATAATATTATTATTATTGGTTTGGTAAGGCAATCAGGGTGAAGTGACTTTCCTATGGTCACACAGCTAGTAAATGTCAAGTGTCTGGGGCAAAATTTGAACTCAGGTCCTCCTGATTTCAGATCAATGCTTTATCCACTTCATCTCAAACCTGCCCTCTCCCCCCAAAATTACTTTTTTTTTTGGTAAAATATTTCATGTATGGTTTCTATCATTTCATGCTGTATATAACTATCCTTAAGCATTTTGAACTTTTGCCCAAATGTTGGTGCCAACAATAATATGGTATACTTGGCCCAAAGTTTTTGGTATATGCTGACTTTTATATGCTGAGTATCTGAGGTACTCCTGGGGCAAAACACAGTATTAAAAGATTATTAAATGCTAATATACCAGTAGTGACAAGAATGAGTAAAGAATGAAACTATTAGACTGTATATGGGTAAAAAATTATGTTTATCAGAAATTTGCAATAGACTTAAGAAGGGATTATAGAATATTTAGGCCTTGTGCCTTAATTTCTTCAAATTCTAAGATAATACTCTTCAGAAGCAAGAAGAAATCTTAACTCTGATGCCATAAAGTAGAAGGGAAGTGATGTTGATTTCTGAAAGGTCTTAACAAACTGTAAAGTTTTCAGATAAAAACCTAGTTATGGATAATGCACCTTTTGTCCAAACGCCAAACCAATGAAGTTTAGTTCAGAGAAGCTCATCAAGACACTGACCATAACAACAGTTAAAAGGCCATTTATAAAAATTTTTTAACAAAAGGGGAACCAAAGCCAATTAAATTACAGGACCTTCAAGTGTGAAACTACCAAAATAGTCAGATATTATTTGTAACTTCAAATTTTAAAGTAGGCTATTGAGAATCTAAAAATAAAACACTACACCAATTTAGGAAACTATGATGTCTATCTAAGTTTAGGAATATATGAACAACTAAAGACACTTGAAAAAATGATTGATAATCAGGAGTTACCTTGTCTTTAAATTTATCTTCAGGCTTACACCTAACTTTCAAAGCAATGGGAAAGGGCAAGAGTTGTTGGAGAATGATAACATAGAATATGACAATTTCTTGAAAAACAGCTTCATCAATTCAACATTTGTTGCCACATGTAACTCACTGTTAGTCAAAATAAAGAAAAAAGTTCTTTGCAAATCAGTAATGTCTTTCATCAAATCTCTAGAAACATTTTTGATTCCTGTGTACAAAGATAGATGTTTTGCCCCTCATCTCTCTGAGTGCTTATCAAATAACACCAAGAGTTCACTGTAGTTTTCGCTCTGCTTTCTACTCTAATGGACTTGCCTTCACTAGACTTAAGACATTACATATAAGATTTAACTTTTGATTACAGTAGAAACAGAAGTAAAAGAGAAGGCTATGGATAGCCTTTAGATTTGATGTTATTAGTAACTCTTGAAAGAACCAATTACTTTCACAGGCTTGTGGCCCTTTCATTTTCTCCTAGATGGCATCCTTTTTTTTAGAGGGCAATCTACCAATCTACTATAGAAAAATAGAAGTAAATAAAACAAGAATATGCAAATACCATTTTTACTATTATTCCTTCCAAGTTTGATCCGAGACAATTTCATTTCAACAGAATAAGAAACTTCTACAGTATGAGTTAATATTAATACATCTCTATTTATGTTTATAGTTGTAAACCAACAACACAGCCTGCTTTAAAAAACAAGAGGTTAGGAGCAGCTAGGTGGTGCAGTGGATAGAACACCAGCCCAGAGTTCAATCTGGACTCAACTACTAAACACTTCCCAGCTGTGTGAGCCTGGGCAAGTCACTTAACCCCAATTGTTTCAGCAAAAAAAAACAACAACAAAAATAAACCAGCAAACAAAAAAACCCCAAGAGGCTTGATAAGAATACAATTCCATAAAGATTTGTCCCTAGAGAAATTCCTTTCCCCTATATGCATATGCTTCATCTTTCCTTATCTTTCTTTCCCTCTATGTATCTCTATTCATGTAACCCTTTCCATACTGTTATTTCCTTTTCATTCACTTTCTTCAAAATCTTCAAAAGATTCATGATCTCAATAGATTCAATCAATACTCCCTCCACTCACTAATGTAGAATAAAACCTTTAGGAGATTCCTCCAAGTAATGTAATGTCTAACTCTTAGAGGAGATGTTTCTGTCCTCACTGCCTCCTTTCAGTGTCTCTAATGTAAAGTCCCTCTGAAAATTGTTAGTCTATTTTTCATGGGATCACTTGTCTATACTTTCATACACAAAATCCTATTCATTCGGTAGGATTTTTAACAGCATTGTCTCAAGCTAATATAGTCATCAGGAATATATGCTCAACTCCATACAAAAGGCATTGGAATATGATTTTTGAGGAAGCATCATCCTTCAAATGGGAGTCATTCACAACTGAAATTTAAATATCAGTTAATGATTTATTATACAGTTGTATCTTTCCTATTTTCAATTTTAAAAGTAAATGAATAAGATATTTTAAATTTGTTCTTTTTAAAAAGATCAAATTCAAGTGTATTTGTAATTTTCTGTGGTTTCATGCCCATAATACTTCCTTAGAAAGTATAAATTGAACTAATATTATTACTGAACTATGAAAGCCAGTAGGTGTCACTGCAGAACAAAATGCAATTATTTGCATATAATATAGTGGTATCATAGACATAATAATATAATATAATAATAGACATAATATAACAAAATAATTATAAACATAATTTTTTTGCAAATATAGATCTTTTTCCTTGGCATCATAAACAAAGAAAAAGGGCCATATTTGCAAGAATATTTATTGCAGCTCTTTTTATGGTAGCAAAAAACTGGAAAATGAGGGGATATTTAGCAACAGAATAATGGTTAAATAATTTGTGGTATATAAATACATGTTGTGATGTAATATTATTGTACTATAAAAAATGAATAGGATTGTTTCAGAAAAATGAGGGAAGACATACATGAACTGATACAAGTAGGAAAATATTACAATAACAGCAAGATTAGTATGACAAATTAACTATGAAAGACTTAGCTAATCTAATGATTACAGCGATCCATGACAATTCCAAAAGACTTATGAGGAAAAAGTCTATCCATTTCCCAAGTCAAAACTGATAAACTTGTTTCATATTAAAGCTTGTTATTTTTCTTACCCCCCCCCCCCAAATGAGGTATGTATGACCTCATACGTGTAATGGGTATTGTATTTCTTGGTTTTTTAACAGGTGAGGGAGGGAGTGGAGGAAGGTAAAGAATTTGAATTTTATATTAAAAAAAAAATAGAATCACTAAGTTAATAAAGGTTGAAAACACAGTTTAAAGGCTATGGTAAAATTTCAGGACAGTAGTATAGAGTAGAATAGAGTAGAAGGAGAGCATAGGATGAAATGACAGGTATTAAATCCCTTTTAAGTGATCAGATGTGTGGCAATGACTATTTAGATATAGAATTCTTGAGTATTAATTCAGTGGTTTGGAAGATATAAATGAAAAACTTGAGAAGTCCTTTCGTCCACACTATTTGACTCTGAAACCTTAGTAAAATAGACAAGTAACCTTTGATATGCCAATGTGATCAGGAAACAATTTTTAGATCCTTGACAAGAAGCTCAATTGTTTTGGAATTTAATTTATTTTGGGGGCAATATAAAATGTAATTTTAAAAGTTTAAAATATTAATTTCTTTGCTATATATAAGCTTTCAAAAAAAATTCCACAAAGAAAAATCACAAACTAAAAGTACAAAAGTATTGTGAATTATAATTTTGGCATATTTAAATAATGTAAATGGATAACAAAATGGATCAAAGTATTCCATTTTCTAATTTGGAAATTCTTTTTTGTTGTAAGACTGCTATCAGTAACATCAAGCTTTAATATTTAAAATCTTCAAAAACTGCTACAAATGAAAACATCTGGATTTACAGATCTGTATTTAGAGAGAGACAAAATATCAAACACAAGGCAACCATGCTTCAAAGGACTTCACTAACATTCCAAGAACATTCCAATACATGACATGCATACCACAAAGAGCAATGCGATATTTGTTTTGAATTTCATTCACTGGGTAGATTGAAGCATCACAATAATTAAGTATTTTTAAAAGGAGCCAATAACATGAAATTCAAATATTTTTATGTATAATGAAATATTGAAATAATGAAAAGTGCTTTTGTGGTTTTTAAAATCAATTTTAAGGAAAAATTACGGATTTCTAACTGTTTACTAGAAGCAATCTTAACATTTTATAGGAATAATATTGCTCAGGAAATGTCCATTATCAAAAAAGTAGCCATTGTAGTAAAAGATAGACAAAAATTCGACTCACATAATCCCCCCAAAACATACCTGGACCATAGGATTTAGCTGATCTGAGAATTCTCCTTACTCAAAAATGGCAATGTTAAACATCCAAAAAATTTGAGGGAAACTTCAGGATTTTACATTGTGATCAAATTATTAATAATTTAATTTTTTTTCCTAATCCACAAAAGCAGCATCTAATAAAACAATCCAAATTTTTCTTACCAAAATTAAGTTTACATTTTATACCCTCAAAAAGCAGTTAATGACCTTTAACATATGGTAGTATTAAAGAGAAATATTCTATTTTGGTTTTTGAGATGAGTTGGGAAATAAACAGATATGGAAAGTAAATTGATTTATTGAATCAAGGAAGCCAATAACTTTTTGATATGTCTTCCGATTATTTGAAAAGAGACATCCATAACTTCAGGATTAAAAACAGATTTTTTTTTTGTATTTTAAAATCCATAAACATGAGTGGTATCTAAGTGTGGTGAGGTCATGTAATGCTCTAAAAAAGTCAATTATCTGGATACCAAACTTAATATTATATTAAACTTATATAGCAATATTTATAAAGGGCACTGCCATTGTGGAGAAGTATAATCAGTATATAAGGCAATGCTTTTGTGATTATCTTGATTTCTCAATTTGCATTTTATTGTACTAATCTACAATAAAAAACTACCTCTGAAGCAACTAAGGTACATACAATTACTTTTTGGCATAAAAAACATCCCAGAGAACTGCTCTATAAAAATTGAATTGCCCTCAATATGGCATAGGTAAGATCCTGAAATAAGTTCAAAGATCTCTTTGCCCTATATTTTTAAGACAAAAGTTCTCTCTCTCTCTCTCTCTCTCTCTCTCTCTCTCTCTCTCTCTCTCTCTCTCTGTGGCTATTTCTGATTTTCTGCTTCTATCAAATCCCACAACTATTTCTCACCATTCACTGATTTCTTCCTTCTTCTAATTTTCTTTTTTTTTTCATACACTTTCTCCCATGGTTTGGCAACAATGGTATTGTCTTTAATAGGCATCTATCATTAGCCAAATGACACATTTGTTTTTATCCAGTTAGAACTAGCCCTTTTTTCCTACCTACATTTATTTGATCATCTTAAAAAAAAAAAAAAAAAAAAAAAAAAAAGTATTTCTAGATAGCAGTAGGGGACAAATACCTAAATATACTATATTTAAATTCACCAAAGAAATTAGTGTGGGCTTACAATCTTAACCACTGGTCTATTAAAAAGCAAACAATTATGCCCTCCCTCTTATTTGTTTCAACTATACCAAAAAGTATGGGTCTGAAGGAAGAGATAACAATGCCAAGCAAATCGATACTATAGAAAAGCAGGTTTCAGATACTAAGAGAAAACAGGAATATTATTCCACTCCAAACAGCCCCTGAAATATACTTCCACTATACTCAGTATAGTCTCAGGCTTGTTGTCTTCAGAAAATCAATAATCTTAAAAGCACTGTTACAGAGTCGTATTCTCAGATTAGGAAGGAACCATAGAAACATACTTGAACAAGTATCAACCTTTTTGTACTTTAAGTCTGACATAGTCATATAACCTTAGTTGGATTTAGCAAACTACCTGTAGAAGACAAACCACATTCGTTTTAAATAACTAATTATTTGGAAGTATTTTCCAAGGTAAGAATAAATTTGTCTCATTTCCTCTAGATCTGTTTCTTGGAGTTAAAAGATACTCTTCAAATACATAAATATAATAATATATCTATAACCACACCCAGGCTGTATATTCTTAGTTCCTTTAACATCTTCATTGGCATGAACTCAAGGGCTTTTAGAAAATAATGTCCTCAACTGACCCCTCTAATTTATCAACATCCTGTTTAGAACAGCACACAACTCCATATATGATCTGACTGAGATAGAGTTCCAGTAGACTACTCATACTTTCCCTGCCAAGTCACAGTAGCCATCTACAGAACTAACTTATATTGATCTTATAATTCCCAGATCATTTTCAAATTGCTATCTTCGTTGTGAGCTTATGAAGTTCAATTTTTAAACTTAAATGAACATTGCAAGTTTGCCAAGTTCTTTTGATCCTCCACATATGAGAAAAGGGAGACACTCAATTCTCAGTGACTTATTCCTATTACTTCTTTGAATATCTCCCATGGCACATCAAGGTAGTACACTATAATGTGTAATACATTCTGCTCACCTCCCTGGGAACTGAGCTGTTCATCTTTCTTTAATTTTTTCTTAGCACTTTGATGGGCACAAATGACATCCTTTCTTCCTTGACTTCCAGTTTGGTATTGTTTTCATTATATTCTTCTAAATTCCACTTACCCAATTGTCTCCATGGCTTTGCACTATGTTCCATGTGCTTAGAATGCACTATCCTCAACTCTGCACTTTGAATATAAAAGCCCTTCAGAGAGAAGCTCAGATGTCACTTCCTACATACAGACCTTTTTCCGAAGCTCAAAGTTGCTGGAGCCTCCCTCACCCAAGAATCTCCTTTCATTTTTATTTTTTGGAATATATTTCATATGTATTTATATATGTATGTGTTGTCTCCTTAAGATATATGCTCCTTGAGATCAAGACTTTTATATTTTATGTATGCCTAGTATCTACAAAAGTGCCTGGCATCTGGCAGATATTTAACAAATGTTTGTTGATTACAGCACAGCAAAAATAATAAAAATATATAATCATAAGCATTAATCAACACAATAACCAATCAAAATTCCAGAGAATAAAACATTGTAAAAGGAAAAAAATAAATGTTTGATAATTGAAAAAAAATTATACTTTATAATAAATGTTTCTTGCTTGGAGTTCAGAAAGGTTAAATGATTTATTAGCTAGAATTTATACAATTTTTTTTCAGGTTTGCAAAACACTTTTTTATGTATGTTAACTCATTTTACTAGCCCAAGTTTACTCATTAAGTTTTGAATTCAACTTTTCATAATATATGAGAATGTTATCCAGAGTTCAAGTAAAAAAGATAAAAGTTTCAGAATCCATTATTTTTCAACTTTTTAAATCCAAGTAGTTTACCTGTCTTCAATTTTTTTAATTGACTCAATCTCTACAATCGTGCCAAGATCAATGATAATGGCTAAGCAATAGCATCTACCAGTTCACAAAGATGGATCTTTATGTTTCCAGCCCGGCATGCTATTCACCTGGATGAAAATAATCCTTATCTATATCCAGGTAAATATAACAATGTATATAGTCAAAGACAATCCCTTAGTAGCCTCATTGGCCAGTCAAAATATTCCTGACTCTCTATGGTCAATTTTAGACTTTCCTTCCATCATCATCATTCAGCAATCTGTTTTCCTTTCAGATGCTCACTAAACAAATATTCATTATCACCCAATTTTATTATTTAACAATTCCTTCAATAAGTTCAGTGCCTAGCTCACAATCTTTTTCTTCATAAATTCTACTTTCACACCAGGGGACATCAGCATACATACTGATGATCCTTCAAAAATATAGCGTCTCAGTCTACTTAGATGTTGTAACCTAACTACACTACTTAAGGTCCATACAGGGAAAGTCATAGCATTGACTTCACTGTGTATCAACTCCAAAATTTCCCTATCCAATTATAATGTTTTATCATTGTACCTTTTCCTGTGTTTTAAAACCCTTATGATTATTTGTGATTTAACTCCTATTCCCTCATTTCCTTAGTTCTATTCCTAGGCCTTCATCCTAGCCAAATATGTACTCTCTTTTCTTCCCTAACATAATGAACTCACTATTCTTGGATTATTGAATTTCTTGTCCCTTTATTACCAATCTTGTGCCATTTCTTCACTACTATTATTGTACTACTGAAGAGAATTAGGGAAATTCATGAAACTGTACTGATTCAGTCCACTACAAATTTGTGTTATCTAATTTCTACTAAGCCCTCATGACAGTGAAGCAATCATTCTATTTCTTCCTAATCTATTTACTCTCATTTTATACATATGTTTTTCCAAACTTTTTAATTTATCTATAAGACTTTCATAACACCCTTTCTTCTCTGTTGAGTATATTCCCTCATAATTCATAGAAAAAATTACCTTTTTCCTGAGAGCCCTGCTTTTTCTCATCTAAAATTACTCAAATATTATCTTCTCTTTCAGACTGATCTCTGTTAAAGTGGCCAAGTTCCAGGCCTAGCATGCTATCCACCTAGATGAATGTAATCCTTATCTATATCCAGGTAAATATAAGAATGTATATAGTCACAGACAATTCCTTAGTAGCTTCACTGGGCCCAGTAAGAATATTCCTGACTCTTTATTATCAATTTTAGACTTTCTTTTTTAGATTTCCTGCCAAATCATATCTCTCCCTCTCCATGTACTACTCTTTATTAATTCGCTCCCTTCTTTCCCAGAAGATCAGCTGCAGTATCGTTCTCTTCCCTTCTCTTTTATCTTCAAACTTCTTTGTTATTTACTGGCTTTTTCTCTGTTCCCTATAAATACACCTGAATCCTTCTTTCCCCCATATCTTTAAAATAAATAAATAGATGACTGCTTGAATCTGCTATGTCTATTAACTATCTATCATCTTCTCTCTGTCCTTCCATTTTTGCCTAATCAGCTCCAGAAAGCCATCTACACTATTAGGTGCCTGCATAAATTTTTCTCTTTTAAACCCTCTACAATGTGGCTTTTTGACCTTACTATGCAAATGAACTCACTTCTCCAAAGTTAACAATGATTTCAATTGCCAGGTCTTTTATGAATTCCCATGCTACTTGATCATATAGAATAATTCATCCCTATTTATTACTTCCTTTTGGTTCTTGCCTTCTTTTTGAAGCAAAAGGAAGACATAAATATGAAGAGTTAAGAAAGTAATTGCTAAGTCAAATAAAGGTAAAAACAAATTGGTACAATAAAATATAGCCAAGAGAAGGGAAATAAAATTGTGTGTTGTTGTCAGAGTGTATATAAAGGTCCATTCATTTACATTAGCCTCTTTAAACAACTCTTTTTTTCTTTCTCATTCTCATCTTTCTCAGACCTTTCCCCAACTCCCCCTGCCTCCGTAACCCCAGCTCTCTTTGTGACTTCACATTCAGAACTCTCTCTGCATCCTACCCCACCTTGTTCCCTATTCCAGTGAATTCTGTATAACATTTAGTCCAGAGAAAACTACCCATTCTTTTTCTGATTCTTTGAAATTAGCCCTCTTAAAATTTAATATATGTAACATTGTTCTCACTGTTTTTTTAAAATCAAAACCTCTAAGACAGAATAATTATTTCTACCTCAGCAACCAGATCCTTCCTTCTTAATTCTACCATAATCTGAAGTATGAAATTGTTGTGACAAAATTATTAGTGTTCTGCTTTTGGCAGAGAAAAAGAACCAAGATAATTGCAGTCTACTATTACTATTCTATTTGCCACTAGGCGTAGGGTCTATTTCCTTTTTTCCTATTTTTCTTTTTTGTTTATCTGCTATAATTCTATGACAATGTCATTCCTAACTCTGTATCTGTTGATATTAATTGAAATGCTCTATACTATGCTTCCCTAAATAGCATCTTTGTGATATTTAATACTACCTTGGGTCATCTTCGTAATAAGGATCCAGTTAAATCAGGTTCTTTTTCTTATTAGATAATCATAATTCGTACATTTGTGTATCAGGATCTGATGTCAAGAATTTTTTTTAATATTGGTTCCTTTTTGTTGCCTGTGAGTTTTTCAGTGTCTCAACTGCTTCTCCTTACATTACAGTTTCTAGTATGGTGGAAAAAGCTTTAGGTAGATTTCTTCTTTCCTTTTCAACTCATAGCTCTTTTAATCAGAGCTGTAGACTAGAAAAAATACTCTATTCTTTCTTAAATGTACTATATTATCTGCCAGAAATCTATCATTCCTACATTTTAAAACAATGTTACATTGTGTGACCCTAGACAAGTCACTTAACCCAAATTGTCTCAGAAGAAAAAAAAAAATCCAATTCCCATTCCCAACCATCATTTTTTTCTCTAGCTGCTTACCTCCCAAATTTTCTTCCAAATTCTTCCAAATTGAAAAGCAATGCCTTGCTTTTCATAGCAGAAGCAATGAAAACATCTGTTATGCCTCTAATTTCTTAATTTGCATAACATTTCTTACTCCTTAGTAATGCTTTCTAGGTTCCTTTTATATATCATTTGTACCTGTATTAATCATCAGTAAACATGAGGAATTTCTCTGTCATACCTTTCATGTATATTCTAAGATGGGAAAATTCTCAATATTATTATCTGAGCATCACAATGAGTCATCATCATCAGGATTAAGTGTCTAGATTTCTCCTTTTCAGAAACCTCAAATTTGTTTATCTTAGCTCCAAGTAATAAGTGATTCTTCTTCCATTTTCACCTGTTTCACATCCTTCAACACTCAAACTTCTTGAAGCAGATCAACCTCATTTGAAATGCAATTCTGCTTATTTCAACTAACAGCCTGCTTTGCCATCATGAACAATACTAGTTCATTTCCTTGTCCTTTGTTTCCACATCAAAATTTGTCATTAAGGAACAATACATTGTTTCAGATAATATGCAGAGCAGAAAGACAATCTCAATTCCTCTGAGCTCCTTGAGAGCTCAGGACTGGTTTTTGCCTTGATTTTTTAGTAGATAGTTCATAGTAAATGCTTTGGATTAGCTAATACTTGTATATAATCAATTCATAATATGTGGTAATATATTACAAATGCTTGTGAACTAATTGCCTATACTTTGAGCATAGAAAGCAGACATTTGACTATTGCAGAAATACAATTATAATACATATATAGATACAAATATGTACAAATACAAATACATATACACAGAATGTAAATTGACTACAAAATTTTCCCAGCTCTCCACACTTGGAAGTGAAGCTGGATCTTTTATCTTTCTTGTAAATGTCAACTCTTTTGAGAAGTACTGTTGTGGATTTAAACCTCACTAATTGTCATTTGCCTCACTTCTTCTGTGACTAGCATACTCTATCTACTTTGACAGCAATAATTGGCTTCATTTTCCTGCTCTCACTCACCTGAGATTGAACTAATTTTGCCCCTCTTTCTTTAGAACTTTTGGCCTACTTAAAATTAAGTTTTCTATTGCTCTTTAACTTATTTCTCAGACTTTTCTCTCTAGCTTGAACTCCTCTCTTGAAGTCCTCTCAGAAATACTTCAAACTAATTCTTTGGCTGTTTTCACAACTCCTAAATTCTCCAAATTACTATGAACGACAATTTTTTCTCACCATTTCTACAACATTTCTCCTACTTTACCTTCTCCTATGGAAGTCAGAAATGTTTGGTTTCAAAAAATGCAATTAGCTTTAAGATAGTACTTAAAATTGACTTTCATCAAATAATTAAAGAAGTCTATATTTCTTTTCCACAAAGGACATATGTATTTCAAGTGTTCATTGGGTAATTTTAAAAATTTCAATCTCTCAAAATATTAAAGTAGTAGAAAGTTTTAAGAAACAGGAAACTATTATGCTATAAATAGGATACATATGGAATGCTAAATCCCAAAATAAAGCCATGTATAAAAGAAAGTTTATTTTTTCCTATTTAACTCTGTTAAAATTTTATATTATTCAGTTTAAAAAATGTTGGTATATCATTTACTACAATAAACTACAACATTGTTTCCCAAATACCATGTTAAAAATTCACTTTAAATGATTATAAACACTTAGAAATCCAAAATCCTATTATCTATATCCTAATATAAAAAACAGCCTCATTTTAAATGCACTTCTGATTATTTCAAGCCATACTCTGATTTGCCACAATCATAATCTTTTAAGTCAAATGAGTACTTTAATAATAACTGGAAACAGATTAAAATAGAGTCATATTAAAATGCGAATAGATTTTTAGACTCAAGATCATGGCTTGTTGACAGGGAATTTTCTTGAAAAATTCTATTTTCTATAAATGCCAAATGCAACATAAGCATATCCCTTCCCTCCACCTCCCTTCCCACCAAAACATACAGCAGACTGAACTATAAAGCCTATTTCTGAATCTAATATCTTGCCTGAAAGACTGGTAGTGTTATGAGAACTGATGGCTGTAAGAGCTTTGGAAAACCCCACACACTCCATGGAGAACACTACTACTTGGTGTGGACTAGGCATAGAAAAGTATCTTCCTGCCAAAAGAGAAAAGAAAGTCTGTACTTGCAATAGTGGAAGAAAAGGCAAATATTTACAATTCATGAAATTATTTAAAACATTTCTTTTTTTACAAACAATGAGGAAATCACATTTTTACATTATTAATCCTAAAAGATCTTAAATACACTAATAGCAGTACAAGACTGGGTACTCAAAATAGCACAAGAAATCCTCATTTAATATGCAATGTTTTCTTCTTGTTCCTTTTAATGAAAAGAATTTGCTTCAGAGCAGATTCTAAACAGTGACTAAGTAGACTTAGAGATTTAATACTTTTATATTTAAAAAGTAATCAGAATAATTCACAAATGTTTTAAATTAGGAAGAATCTCTCAGCACTGAAGAAAGCAAAAACTAACCAGTTACAGCTTTTGATGCTGTTTGTTCTCTGCTAGAAATATGTGCTCCTCCACCAAATACAGCAGACCACATTTTTTCATTTAGAGGATGGGCCACAATCCGAAATAACACATTACTAGAATGTGTTGCCAAACCATGGATGAAGAGACTAAGATACACTGCTGTGAGAATTTCACAAAGCAAAACTGTAAGTCCCGATTGAGCTTCCTCCCCAGCAGAATTCAACAGACGAATAAGAGTAGTAATTCCTGCACAAAAAACAAAAAAGAATAACTTAAAAATAAGATGCTTTTAGTCAAATGTCAAAGCTCTAAACAATTAAGAAAATCAGTCCTGTATGAATACAGTCTCAGGAAGATCATTCTTCTATTACATGCATTAGAATACTTCAAACACAAAGAAGTTAAAAAAAAATCCAAATATTAATATGAAAAGTAATTTAGAAGATAGTAGCAATGGTGCTACCAAATAAACTGAATTACTATTATGAAAATGGTAAAATTCGAATGAGAAATTGCTGATTGCTAAATTTTGACCTAATAATTAAGGGGAAAACTAATGTTTAAATAATTGTATAATTTTTATTATCTGTACACTTGTACTATTTAATAATTATTATTTTATATTTCATAAATGGATTTCTGGCCAAAAATCTGCCACTTAGAATAAGATTACAAGAAAGGTTAAAAATTTTATTTGATTATAATGCTCAAGCTTGGCCCAGAAGAAGAGAGAAAAATGTGCATTACAAAAGTGTGAGACAATAAGTATAGAACATAAAAGTGACATAAGAACAAAAGATAGAAGTAAAATTTTGTTTTAAAGTTCAAAAGATTGAATAGATTACCAAACCTCTAAAATAAATAACTTTTACCTGGCCATTGAGCTGGAGATGTATTGGGAGTTATTGTTTCATCTAAGCTTGTTGTTTTCAAGGAATGCCGGTGAGGAAACAGCAATGTCTGGTATGCCATTCCAGTAAACTGATTTGTTTGCACTGAACTATGAAAAATATATAATATTTGTAGTTACTCTTAGTAGTGTCCAATGCAATATTTTACTATTAATATTTTACTTTAATTATCTTTGTTTCAGAAAATTTTAAGTATCTTGAGGTGGGGTCTCTATCTCATCCAGATGACAAATGAAATAGCTACTCAGAGATCCAGTCCCTCCTTAAGAATGCTATTGACAATTGCTCTATTCCTAGAGGCCATATTGGTTTCTGATTTCTGGTTAGCTTATGGTAACTGTGAACTAGTTTTCTCAAACCTGATGTTGCCAAACTATGCTTTCAATTTTTGTTACCAACTACCTATTAATAATAGAAACCCCTTAGTTTATACCCCTCAGTAATAGAAACCTAAGCACTAAAGCAAAGGTCTTTGCCACCATCTAAAAAATAAAAACACATGACATCTTAAACAATAACAAAAAAACATAACTTAGAGTAATAAGAAGTATATACATGCCAATTATCCACATATTTCTTTTTTAGATCTGACAATTCAAATTTATTTGACTTTTATGACAATATCCATCTTCAATTAATGGATAAAAAGTTGAGAGAGAATTATTTATTAAAATATTGCTTTCTTTGGTTGTACATGAATTTTAAAATGTATAGTGCAATAAATCTTTCTTGGGTAATGAGAGTATTTTAAAATATTAAGAAATAAAGTACTTACTTATAGTTATGGCCACCACAAAGACACTGATAAATACAAGCAGAAAGGGATGCTGCTAAAGTATGCATTACATATACCTGAAAAAAATATATTAAATTTATTTTATTTTTTTCACATTCATTTTAACAAACAGTATAGTTATTTCTGTAAAACAGAGTTCATTCAAGAAAATTATTTAATAGCCAGTAGCTTCTGATAGAAGTAGGAGAGCTGAAAGAAAGCAATCCTATTACCAATAAAAACAAAATATTGTTAAAAAGCAAAAGATCACTAGATACTAATTAATAAATATGATGACCATAAAATGATACTCTATATATGATATTATCAATGAATTAGCATTTGTGGACAGCCTAGTAATCTCATCAGCATTTAAACTTTACTTCTATGAGAAACACATCCTTACTTCCCTATAAAATTGTGTTAACAAAATAATGGTGTACTTCAAAAATATTTTGCTTCATCTGAAATGACATAAAATTAGTTATGAAAAAATTGTGTTCAGTGCATCTTTTAGATCTTTTTATATACATAGGAAAAGAAAAGGCTAAAGGCAAAAACCTAAACCAAGTAAACTTACTTTATTGTTTTGGGTATCAGGATGGGGTGGTGAATCAAGGTTTATTATGGCATGTAGTATATCATGAGTCAAATTGCTAAGATGCAATAAAGGATTGGCAACTACTGTTTTGGCACTGGCCGTACATGCAAAGAGAAGAGGTACTGAAGTCTGATCTGGCAGAGGGCCAGGAAAAATTGGTTCCAATGTTTCCTTAAAAAAAAAAAGAGAGAGAAAGAGAGAAAATTAATTAAGCAATTATAAATTTATGATACTACTTCAGGCTAAGTAAAGAAATGTAGTGGCTCATTAGAATAAATTCTGGAAGGAATAACATACTAAATAATAGATTAAATTCTGTGTATCTAAACACATAGATCCAAAGTGGAATTATCATCCAGAATGGAACTTACAGTTATTTTAGTTCAAACTCCCACTCAAAAAAAGGATTCTTTCTATAACATCTCTGATACATAGGATATATCAATACTTCCACTAATGAGGACCTTATATCATACATCGAAGCTCATTTCACGTTCAAATTTATTTAATTGTTCACACTTTTTATATATAATTTGAGCCAAACTGTGCTTTAAAAAGAAATTTAAAATTTTTATTTCTACCCATAATGCTGAAGTTTTTTAAAATTGCAATTCTTTTTTCATCTAAAAATCTTTCATATTATTTGATGTGCTCTAATATATTCCTGTTCAATTTCCTTTCTAAGCAAGACATTGCCTAGTTTTTCCAATAAACTCTTTTATGATATTGCTTCTATACTTTCCACAATCTTCCTTTGCCTAGACTGACAGAGAAGTGCTCTGAAATGAACATAATGATAACAGAATAGTCTAACATATGTGACAATAATGTCCCATGATTGGGGCAATATACTTCTCATAAACTACCTTAGCTTTACTGATATCATACTAATGAATCATACTGAGTTTACACCAAGAAAAAGCCTTAAGTCTTTCTTTGTTCTCAGCTTGGGCTTGTGCAATTGAATTTTTTTAGGCCAAGAAGATAAAAATTGTTGTCATTTTTACTCCTTTGGACTATTTTTTTCTAATTTATCAATATATTTTTGAAACTTGATTCTGCTATCCAACATATTAGCTATTCCTCATGTAAGTTTGCCTTTTGTGATCTTTTGCAAATCAACAAAAATACTTTATGCTCTAGTTAAAATTCAGTTCTTTTTCTAGATGTGGATTGCATTTTCCATCATGAGTCCTTTAGAATTGTCTTGGGTCATTGTATTGCTGAGGAGAGCTAATCATTCATAACTAATCAAATGCACAATGTTATTGTGTATAGTGTTCTCCTGGTTCTTTTCACTTTACTCTGTTTCAGTTATTGTAAGGATTTCTAGGTTTTTCTGAAATAAGCCTGCTTATTATTTCTTATAGCAGAACAGGATTCCATGACATTCATATACTACACCTTGTTCAACATTTCTCAATTGATGGGTATCCCCAAAATATTTCTAATACTTTGACACTACAGAAAAAGCTCCTATTAATATTTGTATATGTGTGAGACCTTTTTGCTTTTTTATGATCTCTCTGAAATACAGATCTAGTGGCATTACTGGATGTGCATAATTTCATTGCTCTCCTAATTTGTTTAAGGTATCACCTTTTATGTCTAGAACCCTGAACTCATTTTGATTTTACCTTGGTATATGGCAGGGGTTCTCAAACCAAGGCCCGCGGGCCAGATGCGGCTACTGAGGATGTTTATGAGGCCCACCGGGTTATGGCAAGTAGGCTGAGGGGCGGACACAGAGTGTGAGTTTTTGTTTTTACCATAGTCTGGCCCTCCAACAGTCTGAGGGACAGTGAACTGACCCCCTATTTAAAAAATGTGAGGACCACTGGTATACAGTATAAGATATAGGTCTTTTTTATAGTACTGTTTTACAGTTTTCCCAACAGTTTTTGTCAAGTAGTGAATTCTTATCCCAGAAGCTGGGGTCTTTGGTCTTATCAAACACTAGATTACTATTGTCATTTCCTACTGTGTATTTTATCTATTCCATTCATATACCATTCTATTTCTTAGCCAGTACCAAATTGTTTTGATGATTGCTAATTTTATAATATAGTTTCATATCAGGTATGGCTTTCTTTCTTTCCATTTATTTTCATTTATTTCCCTCACATTCTTGACCTTTTGTATTCCAAATATTTTTGTTATTATTTTTTTCTAGCTCAATAAAATAATTTGTGATATTTTCATTGATGTGGCACTAAATAAGTAAATTAATTTAGGCATAATTGTAATTTTTATTTTATTAACTTGGCCTATCCATCATATTTTTTCAATTGTTTGATCTGACTTTATTTGTGTGAAAAGTTTCAACAAGGGAAACCTCACCCGGCCCAGACACGGAAAGGATTGACAGATTGATAGCTCTTTCTCCATTCTGTATTGGATTCATATAGTTCCTATTGTCTGTCTTGGTGGATATACTCCCAAGTATTTTCTATTGTCTACAGTTACCTTAAAAGGAATTTTTCCATTTTTTTGCTTCAGGGCTTTGTGGGTCATATACAGACCTGCTGATGATTTGTGTGAGTTTATTTTATATTCTGCAATGACAAAAGTCATTTCAACTACTTATTCAACTTATTTCAACTATTTTTTCAGTTGATTTGCTAGGATTCTGAATCATCTTATCTATAAAGAGTAATAATTTTGTTTCCTTGTTGCCTATTTTAATTCTTTTAATTTTTTTTCTTATTGCTAACATTTCTAGTATAATACTGAATAATGATGATAATGGGCAATCTTGCTTCACCCCATTCTAGCTTATTACTACTACAGAAACTGACTGCTGCTTTTAGATAGAAACAATAATTTTATGGAAAGATCCCTTTATTCCTATGCTGTTTAATATATTTAACAGAAATAGGTTCTATATTTTGTCAAAAGCCTTTTGAAATGATAATGATTTCTATTTTCTTATTTATCTCTTCAATTATGTTGATAGTTTTCCTAATATTGAAGCAGCTCTAATACTCCAATTAAAACAATCAAAAGGTATTTATATTGGGAGAATCAGGTAGTTTATCTAGATTTTAAACAAGAATAAAATGAAACATTTGTGTTATTCTTATGAAAAAAAAGGCAGTGAATGGAGCACTGATTCTGGTACCAGGAGGACTTCAATTCAAATCTAGCCTCAGATATTAGTTATGTGACCTTAAGCAAGTGACTTAATTCCAACTGCCTCCAAAAGAAAAAAAAAAAAAAATGAAGCAATAAGAGGTAAAATAGCAACACATTTTGATAGATCAGCAAGAAACGTGAACAACGGACTCAAAGTTTAGTCAATGCTTTGATGGCAGTTGTCAATTTAAAGGGAGTCTTCACTGGAATTTCCCAGTAATATGTACTTGGCATATGTTATTTAACATACTTATCAGTGATCTGAATAAAATCAAAGATGGCACATTTGTCAGATTTGCAGATGACACAAAGTTGAGGAGAATTACTAAAAGACCGGATAACAAGAGTCAGCCTCAAAAATGATACTAATAGACTAGAATGTCAGTCTGATTTTATTAAGGTAAGTTTTAAGAGTCTTACATTTAGGTTCAAAAAAATTTGTTACATGAATCTAAGACAATTCCAATAGCCTTGGGATGGAAAATGCCATCCGCATCACGAAAGAGAATTATGGATACTAAATGTTGATTAAAGCATATTATTTTCATTTTTTTTTGCTTTCTTTCTTATGGTTTTTCCATTTTGTTCTGATTTTTCTTTCACATCATGACTCATGGAAATATGCTTAAAATAATTGTGTATGTGTAACCTATACCAGATTACTTGCTGTCTTGGGGAAGAGGGATGTAAAGAAGTTAGGGGGGAAAAAATGTGGAATTCAAAATCTTACAAAAATGAATGTTGAAAACTATCTTCACATGTAATTGGAAAAATAAACTACTACTGAATTTGTTAAAAAAGATGAAAAAAGTATGGCTAGAGAACAATTGTCTGGAAAAGATCAGGGATTTTTCATGGATTGTAAACTCAAGCCAATAGGTGTGATAGAACAGCTGAAAAAGTCAATGAAAATTTTGACACGAAAAAATTATTTAGGTATGAGTTACAATGTACTATGACCTCCTCAGATCATTTCTTAAATATTATACTCAGTTCTCAGTATTACATTGATTTCTGCTCACTGGTGATCATTAAGCAAAGGTTGAATGAACAATCATTGCTTAATGTTATACAGAAAATTCTTTTTGAGTATGAGTTAGATTAGATAGTTTCTCAACTCAGAAAATAATTTTATTTGCTTGGCTTCTTTCTTTGTTCCCATCTCCTCTTGTATTATACTTTAATAGATAGTATATCCTCCCTAACAGACTATGTGCTTCTTGAGAGCTGAGACTAATTTTTTCTAGTTGTATTCATGCCCCAGCATGTAGTAAGCATTTGATAAATATTGCTGAACTATAGTAACAAAGCTGAAGACCAAGGCCTCTCTTCAGCTCGATGCTGAGGTATTAATAAACACATTAGGATACAATTATTCATCTAGCTACATGTAAAAGTACTAAAATCAAGTACATGTTTAATCCATCTAATTCACAGAATACTTTAAGTTTTCTGTTCCTTTCAGCTTTGCTGAAATTTTAAAATGAAAATGTTTTCCAAGTACTTTCTTAATAAATCAAGCTGGTAATTTTCACCAAAAGAAAAAGAAATTATTAGTTTATTATTGGCTATACAGGCATCTCAAAGGATAATTAAAGAAACATCCAACCAAGATCAAGCATCACTTTCTCACATCTGATTATAAACATGTCAGAGTCTCCCACCTAAATAAATCATTTGTTTTGCTATTTCATTCAGTTAATGTCCCATCTTTCTCCTCTTATTCACTTGAAATTTTTTTGAGGGGAGGGGAAGAGATTCTATATTAAGCTTCCACTTTCTCATCACTTACTCTTGGCTCAGACCATTAGTTCTCAAAGCCTTCTTTCTTCCCAAATGACTTTCTAATCATCAAATGAAATAGCTCTTTAAATTATTTCTTTTTCCTCCTTAACTTCTCTGGAGCTTTTGATACAGTTGCCTCTTACTATATACTCTCTTTCCTTAGGTTCTAGAGACAACACACTCCTCTGGTTCTTTTCCTCCTTCTCTAATTATTTTGTCCCAGCCTCTTTTACTGGCTCCTCATTCTTTTTCCAATCCCTTGATGTATTTCCAAGGGTCTATCCTTGTATATCTTCTCTTCTTTTCCTTTACAATCTCATTTCAAGACTTCAACTATCACCAGTAAGCAAATTACTTATAATCAATCCAAAACAGTTTCAGGCAATTCCATGCCCACAACATCAAATCTCTCACCTCTTCTCTATTCTTACTCATGTCAAAGCTAGAACAACCCTTCCTTTCCATTTATCCAGAATGCAATAATAGATTCCTCAGTGAACTTTGCCCCTATCTTTTATAAAACTGCCAGTATTAAGCTGGTCAAATGTTTCTACTCCTAAAAATTCTCCAAAGACTTCCTACTGTCCAATGAATAAAGTTTAAATTCTTATGCTATAAACTCCTTTTAAACTGTTTCATTACTTTAGACAAACTATATTCCAGCTAAAATAAATGACTTTGTCTCTAGAACATTCTAGAAAAAGGAAGGCATTCCCTCATTTTACCTGTTAAATTCCTAATCATCCTTATAAATAGCCAACCAAAATGCTATTTTTTTTTTTACCAAGCTGACCATTTTCCATCACAGTAAATTAAAACCTTTGCCTTCTTACACATCAAATAACATTTCTTGTTAGAAAGCTCTATGTGTATTTAGATATTGCATGTTATGATTATATTGGTATCTTATTCCTCTATTAGACTAAACTCCAAGAAGGTATTTTTTGTAATCTTTCTATTTTTTCTACCACTAGCAGAATATTTTGCATAGAAAGATATTTAAAGGGTCATTCATTTAATTGTTGCTACTTGACTATTGCCATGATATGCAAGTTGCCTTACACAGTGCTAAAAAATACTTAAGATTTTTCTTACATCCTTGACATTCACATTATGAAATCAATATTTAATAATTTAGGTAATTATTACAATGCCAAAACATAATATAGTTTTTAAAAAATGTATTCTTTTAAGGCACAGAAAAAAGAAATTCAGCTGTCTTTTATGCATTTAGAAAAAAATGGATTGTTACATACCTGTTGAGATTCTTGCAAAAGTAGAATTAATTCCATTCTCACAGAGGCAAGGCCACCACCATGAGATCCATGTAGTATGCAGTAACTAAGGAACATCCTTAGAAGAGACTGATATTTTAAAAGCCACTGTCGTCTTTTCTGGAAATTATCTTTCAAATGATTTACTTTAGGTTGATCAAATACATCTCTTGTATTTTCATTTAATACAGTTTCATCCACATTTTCACTAAATACACACTGTATATCCTCCACATCTGAACAATAGTCACAAGCCTTCTGAAGAGCTACCACTTCTTTTTCAAGCCAGTGGTATAGTTGGTACCTCAATTTCCCACCATCTATTTCATAGCCAGTGGATAATGTTCTCAATTCTACTGTGAGAATCTTTAAACATGCTCTAAATTTCAATTGTACAGCAATGATATCCTCTGATGGATTTAAGATATCATTTTCATTTGTGCTGAAAGAGTCTGTGTAGCTGGAATTTGTTTCATTTGTCTTTTCATCCATTTTTATCTGCAAAGGTTTTATTTCTTTCATTGAGAGAGCTGTGTCCTCATTTTCCACATCATTATCACTATCCCACTTTAGGTCCAAAGATTCATCCTGGACTATAATACTTGGTTGACTCCAATCAAATGAAAGACTTGAATTTGATTGTTTATCTGATAAACCATCTGAAGAAGATCTCAAACCATTTATCACACACTCAGACCACTCGATACTAGATGATTTATAATCCTTTGTATCCAACTTTAATGGAGAAGAAGGAGAGCAATCTTTACTGGTATCTGGAAAACTAGAAGTTCCGTAAAAAAGTTGTGTCCTCTTGATGACTTTAGGCATTTTTGATAATACTTCTAAAGCTAACATGGGACAACCAGCTTTTAAGTGAGCATGTGCAGTGGTGAAAAACAATCTTCTCTCACTTAAATTAATTTTTCCTGCTAATCCATTTTCTCCTGTTAAGCATATTTGTGTGGAAGATGTATCAGAAGAAACAAAATGGCGTCTCAGCAAAAGTGGATGCGTCCTGAGGTAATTGTAGAAATTAAATACTGCAGGGTTACAGGCATTAGATGCCATGCCTTGATCTGAAAATAAATCAAATATATGAATACAAAACCCAAAAGAAACTTCTTAAATTTGTAATATTATTACAGTAATTGATCTGTGACAGTATGGGATAAAATAAGATAAAAATTAGTTATAACTTGGTTTGCTGGTGCAAATCAATAAATTTTTGCCCAGTAATGGTGTAGGCAGAGTATCAAATTAGCATTACCCATATCACAAACTCTTTATTTCTCTCACACAGGCAAAAACACACCCATAACTTACCCATTCTCTGTGATTCAGTATGAGATAAATGGAAATGGTAAATCGATTCCATCTCTAGTACCACTTTGCCAATCTTTTCAAACAACAATGACTAATTGGAAATGTTTTTAAGTATATTTTTTTTTCTAAGATCTAACTTTTCCTAAAACATTTGATTACTTTACAAAAACCTAACAAATATTCTAAGATATATTACACACATTGTATATAAGTATTATCTTGAACTAGACTAAGATTCTAGAAGGCAGGTTTTATACACTTTCAGCATAGTATTGACAATGTGCCTGAATACTTTATGAATATATATATATAAAATTCATAATTACAAATCATAATCTTATATTACCTTCTTCTTCTTTCATGGGTTGTTTTATTAATGTATCTAGAGCCCTGCTGTAGTCTTCCAAGATCCAATATGCCATACTTCGAAGGAAAGGATCATCATGTACATTCATGTTCATTGAATGGTATTCTTTGACTGAAGAATCAATTCCCAAAATTTTTTTATGCAATATAGATTTGTATGTTGCAGATGTGTCAAATTCAGATTCATAAAGTCTTGCTATTACCAAAGCCAATTGAACATCATTCAATTTTTCTAGACAAACCTAGAAAGAAAGCCACGTTTTGTTATTTTTAATACAAAAGATCAATTTTTCTCATGTCTAAAAGTATAGTAGGTATTAAGCTTCTAATAACTAGTAGAAAAAGAAAGTTGAAAAAATTAAAGATAATACTAAATACTACCTGCTAATGTTATAGATTTTTAATTGATATAAATAAATAACCAATCTAGGGACATCTGGAATTTCAGTTCTTTTTTTCCCCCCGCTGAGGTAATTGAGGTTAAGTGACTTGCCCAAGGTCACACAGCTAGGACGTGTTAAGTATCTGAAACCACATTTGAACTCAGGTCCTCCTGACTTCAAGGCTGGTGCTGTAATACCACCTAGCTGCCCCTGGAATTTCAGTGCTTGATACAATATTCTACTGTTAATTGACAATTGATAATCAGTCAATATCTAGAAGGATAAGGAAGAAGGGTGAGTAGATTTAAATTTTAGGTGTATATATAGGTTAGAAGAAGGAAAGTGAAGTGTTTAAACTATAAAAGAGCTTTCCTAGAAAGGAAATGAACTAGTTTTTTTGTTGTTGTTTTTAATCTAAAAGAACAAGTTAAGGCCAATGGGTAAAAATTGCAAAGAAACTCATTTAGATTTAAGGAAAGAAAAAAAAAAAGTTTCCTAAAAACCAGAATTGTCCAAACATAGAATGGGTGACCTTGGAAGCTAGAGGACTTTTCCCTCTCTGGAGATCTTCAAGCAAAGCTAGTTGACCATTTGTTAGCGAAGTTTTAAAAAGGATTCTAATTTAAATGTAACTTGTATTAGATGGCTTTTAATAATGTTTCCTAAAAATGGATTTAGAATAACATCTATACATATGAACTTTTAAGTTATATATTTTGCTCCATTCTATAAAATGAAAGCCTCTCCAAAGTAAGCAATGAGTGTTTCTCGACTATGTAAGTTTATTAATGATGAGGGGCTCAAATGTTGAATTCACTTATTCATATGAATCTCCCCATAGAAAGTCATGAATATTTTACAATATCTTATCCTCTATTTAACCTGTCCCCCCAAAATGCTTTGGAAAAAAGATAAGTTAAAAACATGAGAAGTAAACTAGTAAATTAGAAATTACAGACCAAAGACATAATAATAGACAGAAATAGGTAGATAAATTAACTAAAAGCCTGAAATAAATACCTGCCCCCATTCAAAGTAGTTTTTGTACTTCATGGAGAGGTAAAAATAATCTGTCCTGTTTTAGGATACTCTACTGAAATTGCTGTCTTCAAAGTCATTAGTAACTTGAGATTCATTTATTTCCCTCCCTGACTGTCTCTGAATCCAAAGGTTTGTGTTTCAGCTTCCAGACACAACAAAGGTGGAAGATGGAATGAATCTGTCTCAGCCGAGAACTTCTAGTACGCCTGTCTTTTTTGGCCCTGAGAGCTTCTAGCTTACATGCCCTACACTGAGTATACACCAATCATATCACTAGGAAACCATTATTTGTTGTAGGATTAAATCAATGCTAAATTAGATTTAACCACTGTCTCCTCAATTCCACTTAGTATCTTGTTTCAAGTTCTGACCCATAACATTTCCTTGTAGAAGTAAATCAATCATATTGAACTATGCTAAATTAGATAACTACTGTCTCTATCAATTCCACTGACTTAGTACCTTGTTTTAAGTTCTGGCCCATAACAATTCTCTACCTTCTTGGCTCCATAATTTTGCTAGTACTACTCTCTTTGTCTATACTGGACTATATTCTACTCTCTTCCTTTTACATACTTATTGAATTCCTATTGATATTCTGAGTATCATCTCTTCCACTTCAAATGCCATCTCTTCCACCAAGCCTTCCTAATTTTTTTTCCCCAGAGTCAGCATAATGCTACTTTGGTAGCTTTCTGATACAAATGCCATATTTTATTTAACATTACGCTGATATGAATAATCAACCACATTCAACTAATTCAACAAATTCAACTGTATTCAAGACATTATGCTATACTGTTTCCAGTGACTGTCTCACCAACTCTTTTTACTACTTTCAACTCTTGGTAAAGTGCTTAGTGAATGCTTAAAGTTTTCTACATCTCTATATAAATTTTTGATTGTGATATATTAGGTCAAAACATTGGGCATAACAATTTTGATTTAAAGTGAAATTAGAAATTAAAGTAGCATCATAAATAAAATATTTTAAGAGCTATACCTACCACAAATTATTTTGTTTGCATATATATATATAGATAGATATAGATATATATATCTATATCTATCTATCTATCTATCTATCTATCCATCTATCTATCTATCTATCTATCTATATATATATATATATATATATTCAAATATATACATTTTACTAATTACCTCCACTGCATCTTTCAGGCAACCAGCTAGAAGAAAAAATGCTGCAGAATGTTCAAATCTTTGTTTGCCAAGTAAAGAAAAGGCATTCTTTAACGCTGCTTTACGCCACCTGTCATCAGTAAAATTATGTCCAAAAAATTGTGTCATCTTGGTATCTTTTTGAGATCTAAAGAACAAAAACATACAAAAAAAAAAAAAGTGAGAATTAGAACTTTTCTGGGGAATTAGTACCAACCTAGGAACTAGTTCCAAACAATAATTTCTTGGCACCCAACGCAATGGCATATAATCTTTAAGCAAAAAATCAGATTAATTAATTTTTTTAATTAAATAAAAACTTTTACTTTCAAAACATATTCACAGATAATTTTTCAACATTGATCCTTGCATAGCCTTGTGTTCTAAATTTTCCCCATTTTTCCCTCACCCCACCCCTAGATGGTAAGTAATCAAATATATGCTATACATGTTAAAATGTGTTAAGTCCAATATATATATATATATATATATATATATATATATATATATATATATATATATATATATATATATATATATATATAGACATATTTGTATAATTATCTTACTGAACAAGAAAGATCAGATCAAAAAGGAAAGAAAATGAATGAAAAAAAAACAAAATGCAAACAAACAACAAAAAGAGTGAAAATGTTATATTATGATCCACACTCAAAGTTCCCAGTCTTCTTTATTGGTGTTGATGGCTCTTTTCATCACAAGGTCATTGAACTGGTCTCATTGTTGGAAAAAGTCATGTCCATCTGAAGTGACTTCAGTGGCAAATATTGTGTTTACCATGCACAATGATCTCCTGGTTCTGCTCATTTCACCTAGCATCAGTTCATGTAAGTCTCTCCAGAACTCTTTAAAATCATCCTGCTGATCGTTTCTTATAGAATAATAATATTCCATAACAATTACATACTGTAACTTATTCAGCTAACTTATTCTCCAACTGATGGGCATCCACTCAGTTTCCAGTTTCTTGCCACCAAGAAAAGGGCTGCCACAAACATTTTTAACAAATGATTTTTATGAGCACATTACTTAAACCACCTGAAAAATCTAAAAAAAAAAAAAAAAACCCTGTGGAATTATTTTGCCTTCTAAATTAATTTCAAAATTTGTACTATAAAAGACATCTTTTTTCTATTTTGTCAACACTGTTACTAATGGCATAGAGGGTCAATTTAATTTGAATAATTTCGGACAGTAAAGGTCCAGGGAATAATATCTTATCTAAAGCACCTTGGGAAATTTAGTGACTAAATTGGTTCTAAGGTAGCTTCCATGGCAACAGTCCATCCACTCTGACTGCCTGGCATTTATTTCTTCCTAATGTGTTTCTTTTTAGTGCATCAAAAAGTAAACTAAAATATTAGAATAAAATGTCACTCATGTCCCTGTATTAGCCTTAACATTTTTTGTTTAATAGCTATATCAGAAAGCACTTAAGAAATCAAGTAGGGAAAAATACAATTTAGTGTTATTAGTGTTTATTAAATGCTTCTAATTTAAAAACAAAACTCTTTGCCATACCTGTATAACCCCCATATCACAGCCTTCTTCTTCATTGCAAGGTAAAAAATGGCAGCATCTAATGGATCATTCTTTCTGTAAAAAGCTGCTTTTGCTACCTGTAATCAGAAACCATACTTAATATTTTTTGTTTTTTCATACATATACATGGAAAAATATCTTTTTTACAAAGCAAAAAAAAAAAAATTAATGCTATCCATTTGTAGATGTGCAATACTTGTGTGCTTTATTTAGCTATGTATTTATAGTTCATATAGTTTAAAAGACAGAATAAGTTTAAAAGGATAGGATGAAATGGGATAGGAATAGGATAGTAAAAGATAGAACAGCTTAATCTTCATCCAGTTTTGAATTAGTCCTGGCTCTGAATATTAATTTATACTTGCAAAAAGCTTTTAACAAAGTTTTTATAACAAGATACTTCCAATATTGCAAGGTCTTTCTGCAGTTGTTATAGTTAAATAATTTTTTTTTATCATAATCTCAACATTACATTAAAATTCTACTTTACATTAAAATTCGACTTTAATAATGGCAAGAGGCAGACTGTAGCTCTAGAAGTCTATGCCAACATACTATAAGCTCTGACAGATCCTATAAAGTTGGAAATGCTTCAGGTATAGGGTTAGTGACAGGTTCCATGTCTCTCCTCTGAAGACTAGGTTTAGAATTACCTCAGAGAGACGAGAATTTTTTTTTGCCTTAACAACTTTACAAGTTATAGAGGGTTTATGATTAGTATTAGTAAAGGAAGTTCTTTTAACTGATGAATTATGACTCCCTTAGTGGTTAAAACAAATAATTTCTATCTAGCTATACCAATTAAGCTTTTTTCTCTTAGACTACTTAAAACTATCCCAAATCCCAACTAGCTCCTTTACAAAAGTAAGTCACTGATTCAAGAGGACTGGGTAATCAACATAAAGCTACGGCCATCATATGAAAGACTTATACTTTGTTGACAAAAGAATTAGTATTTACTTATTTAGCATTAATATATTATTATATATTTAATATAAACTAAAATCAGCTCTACAATGCTAAGTCATAGCAATTTTTTTAAAAAGTGTAATTGACTAAAAAGTGATTGTTTATTTTTTTCAAAAACATTGGAAAAATATGAAAGTATTACAGCAGAGAAAGGGTATAACATTTTCATACTAGATTACTAGCATTTACCTTTTCTATACACTTGCGTAAGACTCGAGTGTTGCGAATCCACCATCCTACACCCATAGCTCTTAGTTCTGACCAGGAGGGATCATTTTTCTGCATAGCAGGTAGCATATTCAGTAACTCTTCTTCTGCTACGGAGTGAAATGCCCAGGCAAAATGACTAGTAGAGAGACCTAAGAACAGCAAAACAAATGGAACACTGAAATTCTCAATGTTAAAAGCAAAACCACTATCTCACAATGATTTATTGAAGAGAGGACTAGTGAAAGATCTATGATTTCATTGGTACTAAGGAACTCTCAATTTGAAAACTCCATTCATAAGTACAGACTGGGAGGTGTCCTGGAACTAATCGAAAAATTAGATTAAGTGACTTTCCCATATGGTCATGCAACTAGTACTATCAGAAGCAAGACTTGAATTCAGGTCATCCCAACTTCAGAGTAAGATCTCTAACTATAAAAATTCCTACTAACTAGAAACAAATCTTAAGGAAAGTATATTTCATAAAATTACAACATATTTGAAGTGTATCCAAATAATCCTGCCATGATTATCATAATAAACAAGGAAAGTTTATCATTTAAATATATTCTCATATCTACTTAAGTAACCTTCTATAAAATTACCTTGATGAAGGAGTTGAGCTCGATAAACAGGTGGAAGGGAAGTTGAGAGAAAAGTATGAAGCCGAACAGCCAAAAGAAATTTTAAGCCACATTCATCAAGAGTTTCTCCACCTTTGAACAAAAAATATATTTTTTATTTATTTTCATTGGAAAAAAGACAGAAAACAATTACATAAGTAGAAGGTAACATAGATAATGGTACACAATTTGACATGATAAGCCTAACCAATAGGATACTAAGCATATAAGAAAAAGAAACTGAAAAGCACTGTTAAATTGAAAAGATAAAATGTTGAGAATAAAATAAGTTAAAATTTAGAGATTTCTCATCATGGAAAATAAGATAATGTTACAGGTAATTTATTTCATTATATTGGCTTACTTTATCTTTTTGTGAATAAGGAAAATTGTCAAGAATTGTTCAAGGTATATAGAATTTAATATAATTCATAATCAAGCATCCTGGCATATTCACAGAGTCCTGAACTTGAAGTCAAGAGATATTTTAGGTCAATAACAAATGTCTTAGAGTTTTAGGTTTATCATTTATAAAATGAAAAAAATTAATGCCCCCACTATCTCTTGTTGTAACAAAAGGGCTTTGAAAACTAAAATCTTATACCATCTTTAATGTTAATAAAACAATTTTTTCTCATAATTACCCTGAAATGGCAAGTATAACTATTGCTGTCATCAACTTTCAGATAAGGAAATTGAGGCTTAAAGAAAAGAAATTTTTCACTATCAGATGATTAGTAAATTTTGGAGCTATATCTCTAATGAATTGTAGTTTATAAAGCTTTTAAATAATTGTAGTAACATAAAAAGATTTAGATTTCCTCATCATAACATATTTTTAGTAACATTAGATGAGAAAACTAAGTTACTAAAACATTAAATGATTTGGTTAGAATCAAACACAGCAAATAATGTGCTGGAACTCAAATTTAGATGTGACTTTATGATCCATGTGTTTTCCCTACTATGCCACTACAACTTTTTCACAAAGAGAATGAAAATAGAGTTAAGAATTAATATATTTAAATCAATTACTTTCCGTCTAAGACAGTTTTCTCAAACTGTTTTATACTACAAGATTATGGAAGGAAAATGTAGATATCAAGAATACTGTTTCTTCTACAATATTAAATATGAAATTCCCAATATAGCCCTTTTATGTATGGCCAACATTTTTCTCCTACTTTATTACTTCTCCCCACAAGATAAATACAACTGGTACAGTGAAAGATCACTGACTCTATAGTCAGAGGATATAAGTTTGAAACTCTGCCATCTATGTGATATTGGGCAATACTTCTCTATATCTCACTTTTCTGATCCATAAAATTGGAGATAAAACTAGTGGCTTATAAGGTCCCAACACTGAATATAATACCACCATTACTAATTTTATTTTGCTCTAAAAATTCCCTAGATTTCTTTTTTTTTTCTGGAAGTAGAGATGAAGTCCATGACTCCATATCATTTGGATGATAGAGTTTTTCAAAAATATTTCAAATCTCAAAATGCTTTCCACGGCAAAATTTTTGGGGAAAGCACTATAGAAATTATCAACATCTTCCAAATTTTAAACTATTTTAAAATTTAAACAAAAAAATAAATAAATAATAAAATATATAACAATGTTAATAGTTAGCATGTCTATAGACATATTAAGGTTTGCAAAGGTTATTTCATTTTAATCTCATAACAAACCTGTGAATTATCCTTATTTTCTGGATAAGTAATCTAAGGCAGACAGGTTATATGCTTGAAAAGTCACTTAACAAGTTGTCATAAAACTAATACATTTCTGAGATCACATTTGAACTCACATCTTCCTGATTCAATGTCTAGTGCTCTATTCACTGTGCCATCTAAATTACTTAAATATAAAACACAATTTATTTTACCTTGGTTTCTGTCTCTGCTTTCACCAATGTCAGTACTTGTAGTTGCAATAGTGTCTGCTAAGGCCATCAAAGACATCTGTTCCATCCGGTTGAGACCTGGTAAGCTAGAATGAAGTAAATGGCCTGAAAGAACCTGGGCATGTTCAGGACCAAAATAAGTTGGACTGTATTGAGAAAGATCAATAACCTTGGGCTTTGTATTTTCTTCTTCTGTCTCAAAGATATGAATATCATCAGTACTTAGTGCTGATATCTGGAAAAGCTCATTGTAACTTTCATCATGTAATTTACTTGTTATGTTTAAGTGACTACAATTACTGGATTTTTCTGAAGACGAAGTATAAGGGCTATCATCATCAGCAGCAAGTAAGGCATATAAAGGGAGAGGGGGTACTGAATCTATTTCTGTATAGTCTGTATTTTCAGTTTTATTGAATGTTGGGGGGTCTCTTGTGGTACTCCCACTTGCACTAATGGTAACAGATCTAAGCCGGCGTTCTTGATTGGGTACTACTTCATTCAAAGCCACAACTTCTCCTGCAATACATTTAACAAGATGGGATAGAATGGCTTTAGCTCTACGCACTTTACCAAGATCCATGAGTTCTAAAAGTTGCAAGGGATGATATTGAGGTAAAGTTGGAGAGAGTTCATGAGCTGCTTCAAAAAGTCCTGAATCTTCCATGTCTACATCAAGATCAAATGCAGTTTTCTTTCCACAAATTTTCTGTGCAAGACTAGTCATGGAGCGAGTTAATGTTTTCTTTGGTGGGTGTAAACCAGATCCTGATGAATTACTCGGTTTCACTAAACTTATGATAGATGGAGTACTTCCATCATATGAGCCTGTCATCAGTGGCTCTTGTTTAGAAGGTGGCTGCCATTGGGAATAAACATGCATCTCACAATCCATTCCTACCACAAGGATACCATCACGTACCCAAGATAAAGAAACAGGAAAAGGTGGTGATCCTTCTACTGAAGAAACCAAATCAACACAGCGGAGTAGAACAAACTTAGAATGAGACAAAACTTTAGTGTTCTCCCATAATGGGAATGCCAAGCCTTCTTTACCAGTTTGTTCCTGAACTCTGCCAGACAGCTGTCCATACATAAAGAGTTTTGATCCAATTCCTACAGTAAGTATATGAGAACCATCTTCTCTAGACATCCAGTCTAAGTGAACCAAGTGCTTTGTATATGGCATGATAATCTCTTTATTAGATAAATAAACTTCTTGTTTATTATAGGCCACTAAATTGCTATCAATACTAATACCAGAATCCAACATTGCGCTTAATTCATCTAAATGAATTGTCTGTTCAAGGATCCAGAATGAACCTCCTGTAGACTCACATTCAAAAATACTTACATGCATCATAAAGTCTTGAGAAGATCTACCATTAGATGTACTCTGTTTGTAGGCTACAGCTAAACGATTTGTGTGTGCACAGCTAACTTCTATTGGCCTGCCAGGAATAGTTACAACACTACTATTAGGAAGTCCATCCTCAATGAGTAAAGGCCATTCTTCCCAAATGTACTCAAGATTATTTTTTGCAGTATTTTCTGATGTTGAAGTCTCTACAGCTGTTACTCTGCATCTCCAGAATCTCACTTTTTCATCGGAACATGAAGTTGCCAATAAATAGGGAGCACTGCATACTGGATATATAGAAGAGGAACTTAGATGTCCTAAAACAAAAACAAATTATTCCTTAGGCAAAGAGTTAATAAATAAATCATCCTATTTAGTTAAATTTTAGTTTGTCGTCCTCAGAAGAGTACTATTAAAACTTTTAAGCAGTGCTTTTAGATATTGGTGCTTATTTAAAAAATTAAATATTTCAACATTAGGAGAAAAAAAAAATATGGATTTTGTATAATGTTAAGAAAAAATAGACTCCAAGTAAATAGGTGAGCAGTTGGTACAAGTACAATAACATTATGTGATTTGGGAGACTTTGAAGGAATTTTTAGCTTATCTACTCTTTCTTAATGGCACTGCTTTAAAATAAAATCCTCAAAATAAAATAAAGAGAAACAAAACAAAACAAAACAAAACAAAACATTCTATGTTTCTTTTTTTGAAGAAGAAAAACTTTAAAGAAGTTCCTTGCCATGGAATTTCCTTTTTTTTTTTCCTATTAAGTCAACCCTGGATTTCAACTACTGTTTCTGTGGACCATAATTTCTCTATAAGTAATATTTTAATTAGAATAAAACATACTTTTCACAAGGCAAACAGTTACAAAACTTAGAATTGTATCTCCAGAAAATAAAAAAGCTATTTTTAATTTTCTCAAATTTATTTTCTCTTTTTTCTCAAATTTTGTTAATTTCATTTCCAACAGCCTTACGCTATTTTTCACACCAAATTTTGGAAAAGATAGAATTAAGCTAATGAATGTCTTGTCCAACTTCCCTCCACAAAACACACAAAAAGACCTCAGAATGAAAGATAATATTACTTCTTTTTCTCTCATCCCTTCAATGTTAATATAGGCACTTTTAAAAATAGTGAGTAATTGTATTTAATTTATACTTTAACATATTTAACATGTATTGGTCAACCTGCCATCTGGGGAGAAGGGGGAAGGAGGAAAAAAATTAGAACAAAAGGTTTAGCAATTGTCAAGTTGTAAAATTACCCATGCATATATCTGGTAAATAAAAACTATTAAAATAAAATAAAAAATAGTGAGTAATTTAAAGTTTGTGATTATATAATAGGTTTTTAAAAATTTGAATATTCATTTTGGTAGTTAATAAATTGGGGTAAGTGGAGGTAAAGTTATAAAAAAAACAAAGATTTCTATGCTCTTGAAAAGGCCCCAGTAACATCCTTCTTCTGTTTAGTCCAGGAAATGGAAAAGAAGAGAAAACCGAAATGACTACATTATAGAGAACTAATAATATTCAATGCAAGAGGGCCAGCAGAAGAATAGGCATATCACTCAAGTACAGACATTCCTAAGAGTTAAAAAAGTAAACTTTGTTTTATAGTATATATATATGTTGGATTTTATTATTTTTTAAAAGACATTTTCCTGGGGGCAGCTAGGTGGCGCAGTGGATAGAGCATCAGCCTTGAATTCAGGAGAACCGGAGTTCAAATCTGATCTCAGACACTTAACCCCAGCCTCAGAAAAATGGGGGAAAAAAAAAAGGACATTTTTTCCTGTAAACCTTAGGAGCTGATCGCCTAAGTCCCTTAGAAACTTTCCCATAAAAAGTATCCTAAGGTTTAGTTTAAATTAATAGGATATATTTAGCAAGGGATTATATTACTATAATCTTTAAAAAATATTTTCAAGTTACAAATATTTCAAATTACACCAACAAGCATTTGAGAAAACTACAAATGGGCTTAAGTTACTTAACTTTATATATGAATATTTAAATATTAAATAAAATAATATTTATATATGTAAAATACTTAAGAAACCCTTAAGATTTACAAACCTGCTGATGGTTTAACACTGATTATCTCAACTCCTTCTGGCAAATTCAGTTCTTGGCTATATACCATTTCTGAAGAAAGAGTCAATTTACTAGTACTTTGAAGATTTGCTCTGCAAGCCTGATATTTCTTTGAAAAAGGAGAATGGATTTTTTCTGGAGAAGAAGAAAACTCTTCTTGTTGTGACACAGTCCCAGACACACTTGTATTTATTTTCTCATCTGAAAGATAGCATATGTATTTATAAAACTTAATTCAATAATATTTTAAAACAAAAATTAATGCTGTTTGTAAGTAAATATAGAACAAATTTCACTTAAGCTAATATCACAATCTAAATATAACAAGAAAACTTCCATCAAACTTAACTTGGGCAAGAAAATGAATGTGTGAGACCATCAATTGAATAGTACACCAAAAAAATGTGTGTGTAGATCTATATCTATCTCTATATATAGTTTTAACTATCATTTAACATTTATATGGTTCTAACAAGGAAGTAATCAAAAGTTCTAGTAACTTTATATTAACTAAAATTTTACTTTACTTCAAAAAAAAAAAAAAAGATACTTACCTACTGAGACAGGAATTGATTTTAAATGTAAATTCCACATATGAAGTAATGAGCGATTGTCTTGAGTAGACTCTATGACAACTAAGTAGAATTTTTCAGAAAATCCATTAGGTTGGGTACCTGTTAGTATTAAGAGGCTTTATTTACTATAAATTAAAAAAAAAAAAAAAGATAATTCTTAAACATAAAAGTTAAAAATAATTAATCATTAAGAATAACAGTGGGGCAGCTAGGTGACACAGTGAATAGAGCCAAAGGCCTGAAGTCAGGAGGACCTGAGTTCAAATCTGACCCTGGACACTTAACACTTTCTAGCTGTGTGACCCCAGGAAAGTCACTTAACCCCAAATGCCTTAGCAAAATAAATAAATAAATAAAAATAAACAATAATAGCTCAAATTTTTATTTAGCATACTTTAAAAAAGATTTCCATCAAACATGATAGGACATAAGAAAATTATCAAAATTTCCACTTTCTAATAAGGATATGGATTTGATGGATTATTTGACATCCCTATAGTATGCTTATATTTCATGAACAAAATTAATTTCTGAAAGTCAATTCAAAATAAACTACTTATACTATGAAAAACATTTAATACATATGACTATCATAGCAAAGTCACAAAATTGGCTAACCATCACAATTTCAATAGTAAGAAATTTTCAAATAGGAATAACATGAAGTCAATTTAGACTAGCTCTAGATGTCAAATTGTAATAAATTCAAAATAACTATATAGACTATATCTTACAAGGAACATATGTACCAAGAAACACTTACATACATACATATTCACTCACTACTGCACTCCATAATCTCTAAACATTTACACACCAAAATTTCTATTTTAGGGGGTTCCCTCACCTGCACTACTCTAATTCTCATAATATAAGAGCCTCACCACCTAGTTCCCCCTATTATCTGGTCACAGAGGGACTTGCTCCTCACTAAGACTGATTCCTATATTCATGTCCTTGTGAAGCAATGTTATAAGACCCTAGAGTTATGTATGCAACTATCCTCCTGCATAAGAAAAAATCAGATCAAAAAGGAAAAAAATTAGAAGGAAAATACAATGCAGGAGGACAACAACGGGAGAGTGAAAATGCTGTGTTGTGATCCACACTCAGTTCCCACTGTCCTCTCTCTGGATGTAAATGCTCTCTTCATCATAAAATCATTGGAACTGGCCTGAATCACCTCATTAACATTTTATTTTCAATAAAATTGGTTTCTATATAATCCTACATTTTTTATTTTATGCATTTTAAAACATTATTCCAGGAAGGGAGGTAGATAATCTTCATAGACTGCCAAAGGGGTCCACAGCACCAAAAAAAGCTAGGATGCTTCACCTTACATAAGTATAAAAAGTTTTTTAAAACCATTAAGTAAAGTAAAATGACACTAGACAAGCGGTCTATTCCAACTAGCTGAGGGATTTCATTATACCCTCCGGATCTTATATAAAAGCAAAGAGGTAGCTAAAATGAGATTTCTTCCTAGAAATTTAATTGTGGTCTTCTATCAAATCAGTGATTTTCTCTTTTTTGATTGTGGTTTTCTATCAAATCCTTGAAAAAAGGAGTTAAGGGGAAGAGCAGGGAGGGAAACTGTCAATTTCAGTTTTGTTCAGTTCTCCTTTCCCTTGAGCAAAGGAAGATCGTTTGGCTTTGAAGGGTCCAGGAAATGTTAGACTTTCCATGTTACCATGCATGTCATTGTTTCTAGATGGTGTCTCCAAATGAACTAGCAGCAGTATTTTCATTGGGAGGCATGGAGAAATAACATTCAAAAGCTCTACAAGAAACCTAACAACAAAAGTATATAAGACCTAAGATGAATTTCTTGAGGGTCCTGTAAATAAGGCAGGAAATGCAAGCAATTAGGAATTGGCTATGAGTTATCTTATGCTACATGTGATCTAAGCTTGAGTCTCTGGATTCTATTTATACTCATAGGAAAAATACAGAATAGACATGATGGGATGTTTTATATAAAGTATTCTTATTATACTACCATAATAAATATTTTAAAAGGTTAAAAAAAAAAAAAAGATACTGGACTTGGACCCTGGACAGGGTTCTGGTTTTAAATGATGCTTCAGAACCTTAACAAATCATAATAACAGACAAGTCACAAACTTCTAAGTTTCAGTTTCTCAACTACGAAACGGTACTTATAGTATCTCTTCACAGTTATTTTTTTCCATTTTTAAAATTAATTTTATAATTATAACTTTTTTTTTGACAGTACATATGCATGGGTAATTTTTTACATTATCCCTTGCGCTCATTTCTATTCTGAATTTTCCCCTCCTTCCCTCCACCCTCTCCTCTAGATGGCAAGCAGTCCCATACATATTAAATTACATAATTATTTTAAAGACAATATTTTGTAAATATTATATCTCTATATCAATGAGGTATTATTAACACTTCCTGCTTCCTACAAGACATTACTCCAATAGATATTTTTCTGTCACAAATTTGGAATATCTCCTTAACCATTGTTTTTTTCTTACTCTTACTCAGAGATATATTCAGGTCCAAGGAGGCATAAACAACTTTCCTGTGACTTTTCTGGACAATTTTGCTATTGTCACATTTCTCTGCTCCTCTTTATTGCTAAATTTGAGGAAATGATTATATACCCAACCCATTCTTTTCTTAATCCCATTAAAGAAAGCATCTAGATCAATCTTTTCTCTAAAAGTATCTTCTCAAACATCAAGAGAAACTTCTAATATACTACTAATAATAATATGCTGTCAGTCTTTATTGAGACTGAGATTTTTAAAGAATAAATGCTTACCACTATACGGGAGGCATTGCTAAGTCCTAGAGATACAAAGTTAAAAAAAAAAAAAAAAAAAGAAGCTTTTATCCCATTAAGGGAAAACAATTTGGACAAAGATTAAGTAAATACCAATTTGGAGAATGAGAAGGTATTAGCAACAAGGGGAATTAGGACAGATCTGCAGCTTTTGCTTTTAAACTTAGTTTCTAATTTCCTTAGAGACTTAGATTCTGGCCTATGACTTTGGCCATCACCCAATATACTTTATAGGAAAATTTAGATAATACTGACTTTAAACTGCATAAATGTCAAGATAAAGACTGAATTATTAGACTTTGATGTTTTCATGTTTGCAGTTTGATTAGTCTCACACAATAATGATTGAAGATCTATATATTCCTATGTTTCTCAAATTCTAAAATGAATTCGTGATCTCATCAATTAGGGATTTCCCTTCACTGATAACGTGATAAAAAATCATCTATGATTGTAGATCCTATGTTCTCTGCAAAAGTTCAACTTAGGATCCATTCAATGTGCTGGAATCTTTACTTACTTCCTCCTACATTGGAAAGGGACCAGTGTGGAATTTTGTGAACCCTAATTATTGCCAATCCATCTTTTTTTTTTTTCCTGTTACACATCTATATTTTACCAGAGTTCCTTTTTGCTTGTACGCTGATGCGTACTTAGATCCACCATGTACTTCTCTACCATCTTCTGTGTGATACTCTTTAATTTCTCAGACACAGTGTTACATTGAAGAGTTGGGCTTTTGTTATGAGAACATTGGAATCAGTAAAAAAAGTAATTTACTGAAATCAATCCAGTCCCCTCTCCTCCTTCTTTGATCTTGAAACTAATTTACTGTTTAGATGTATCTCAGATGTGCATTTTATTAGATGAAGTTTTTAATGTGTCCATCCAAATGCATTCTTAAATGTAGGGAAGAGACCATTTTCATTCATTTAGTTTTTCTTTTGTAGACAGACAAGTGAACTCTTTCTGAGTGATTGGAGATATTTTTCAAGGGTCTCTGAAACATTCTGGACCTTGTTGCAATCAGTAGCATGACATGTGCAAATGGACATCTGGAAAATGTTACCATCCTTAACCTGGACTCTATCCTGAATCCACCATTATACCTGAATACCCTTAGCAAACATAATGATGTTTAGTGTAAGAGGGTCATAGAACAAGCTAATTTTCACTACTCTATCTTCTAAAGTATCTTAAATGATTTTGATATATGACTAGGAGATAACTTATAAAAAAAGACCTATGTTAGCAGCATTTTGTTCTACCAAATCAGGTTGCCTTTTGTGTGTGTGTGTGTGTGTGTGTGTGTGTGTGTGTGTGGTTAATAAACAGCAAGCACAAAAGAATTTTGTATTCTCCACAGCTTTCAATTAATTTTGAAACCTGCTTATTTCCTACTAATACATTATCAAGGATGGCTTTGATTCATGTACAAGTTATCCCTTCCTATCATAGCTTGATATAACACAGATCAGCATAAGAAATTAAATAAGAATTTTTGACAAGTTTTGCAGAAGCTGCAGATGACACATGAAGGTCAGCAGACTGCATAAAAAAGTATAAACTCAGAAATTCATAAAATATATATAAAGTGTTGTATAATATCAAGAAAAAGAAGAAGGAAATCTACAAAGCTTGAAGACTTCTCTCATAGAAAGGGAGGGCCAAAAGTATTTATACAGATTTTCCAGATTGTGGAGGTAATATTCTCCTTACACCTGTGATATGGACAGGATCACTATATAGATTTTGTATAGATAGTATTAAAAATATTTTAATAATAACCAATTGTAAAAGACTTAGCTACACAGATGATTATAATGGTCCATGACAACTCGAAAGGATACATGATGAAAAATGCTATCTATGTCCACAATGAGAACAGATAAACTCTGTGTGTAGATTTAAGCATACTTTTTTCACTTTGTTTTTCTTTCTTTTTTGCAACATGGCCAATATGGAAATCTTTTATATGACTTTACTTGTATGATAGACTCCATACTGCTTGCCTTCTCAGTGGGCAAAGGAAGGGTTACAAGGTTAAGCTTTAATAAGATTAATGAGTGAGAGAAGGGTTATAAGAAAGTGATACAAGGTTAAGATTTTTTGTTACCAAAAAAAAAAAAAAAAAAAAATCAAAATGTGCATACCCTTTGACCCAGCAGTAATACTACTGGGCTTATATCCCAAGGAAATACTAAAGAAGGGAAAGGGACCTGTATGTGCCAAAATGTTTGTGGCAGCCCTTTTCATAGTGACTAGAAACTGGAAAATGAATGGATGTCCATCAATTGGATAATGGTTGGGTAAATTATGGTATATGAATGTTATGGAATATTATTGCTCTGTAAGAAATGACCAACAGGAGGAATACAGAGAGGTTTGGAGAGACTTATATCACCTGATGCTGAGTGAAACGAGCAGAACTAGGGGATCATTATACACTTCAACAACAATAGTGTATGAGGATGTATTCTGATGGAAGTGGATATCTTCAACATAGAGAAGAGCTAACCCAATTCCAATTGATCAATGATGGACAGAATCAGCTACATTCAGAAAAGGAACACTGGGAAATGAGTGTAAACTGTGAGCATTGTTTTTTTTTTTTGTTTTGTTTTGTTTCTCTTCCCAGATTATTTTTACCTTGCGAATACAATCCTTCCTTTGCAACAACAACAACAAAATTCGGTTCTGCACATATATATTGTACCTAAGATATACTATAAGATATTTAATATGTATGGGAATGCCTGCCATCTAGAGGAGGGGGTGGAGGGAAGGAGGGGAAAAATTCAGAACAGAAGGGAGTACAAGGGATAATGTTGTAAAAAAAAAAAAAAAAAAAAAATTACCTATGCATATGTACTGTCAAAGAAAATGTTATAATTGTAAAAATTAATTTTAAAAAAAGTACATATTAGCTAACAGGTAGTGAAATTTAAAACTTTTTCAGCATTAATTAGGTCCAAGATTTTTTTCCCATGCCTTTGGCATTTTTCTTTCCTTCAGATTCTTTGTATATTAGTCCCTCAATGTCTTCACAAGTGTATTGCTTTACTATGAATATACTTTATAGAGAAGACAGAAATGTGTGTATTGTATATGTGTATAACACACACACACTTCTATCTATTCTCTTCAGTGCCATAAGACTCTTCAATTATAAACCAAATATGATGATTCCACTATACTGGATGAATTAAACAGTTGGATATTAAAAAAATTCCTTTTTTTTTTTGGTGGTACTTCCATTTTTGTCATTAAATGCCCTTTGCTTAGCTGGATATTGTACTGTTTTCTTCAAATTGATTTCTCTACTACTTCTTTTAAACTTATTAAGATGCCATTGCTCATGTTTTATATCTTCCTTCTTAAGATTTTACAAAACAGTTTACATTCTAACTCATTCTCTCTACCCCTTTCCCCGCTCCCTCCCCAGCTGATTTCCTGAACTGCTATGATCTCTAGAAAATTATTTTAGCACTTCCCATTATCCTCAGCACTCCTAGACCAGAGAGTATAAGGTAGACTTCCTCCTTGATGTTTTACTATTTAAGGAGGGCTCTCAAGGAATTCATTTCATCATTTTTAATCTAATTGATTTCTGAGATGTCATGATCTCCAGATCACCATTATGGAAGATGAAATGAAACTTGCACTTCCTCAGAGACTGACTAAAATACTTTGTGAGTCTTTTGGTTTCCTTGTTGTGGCAATCAATTTATAATGGTTAACCCTCTGGAGGAAAACCTTATATTATATATGGAAAGAGAGCAAACTTTTCATTGCCTACTTGATCTACATAATGTTCCATGTAAATAGGCATTTAATAAGCTAGCATTAAGTATATTTTCCTAAAAAAAAAAAAAAAATTTCAGAATTAGTTTCTATTATAACTGATTTCCTTTAAATCAAGCCTACATTTGTTTTTCTATAACTTTCACACACAGTTTCTTGGTCCTTCTGGATACTTGGGACTAAGTCAAACAAATCTAATCCTTCTGTTTCAAGGATACCTTGTAAAGATCTTGAAAAAAGCTGCATCATGTTGTTTCTAAGCCTCTATGTCTTTTAGCTAAACAGATCTCTAGTTCTTTCAACCAATCTTTCAACCAATTGTCCCTCATCATCCTGGTTTTCATTCTCTGAGCAACATTCTTCCTAATTCTAATAACCCACTAACTCAACAGAATATTCTAGATGTAGTCAGATCTATTGATGCAAGCATGGTATAAAACTAACTAAGTCTTTCCTCAATCTCACAAGTGAAGGTTTTTCTCAAGATAGTCTAAAGTAATGTTTTTCATCACCATAAAATAATCTTCATATATATATATATATATATATATATATATATATATATATATATATAATCTTTATATTAAGAATATAAGACAAGTAAAACTCTTAAATCTTTTCCATAAAAACTGTTAACTAGTTATACCTTTTCTAACTTCCTTGAATTCAAAGAATCCAAGGAAAGGATTTTATATTAAACTTAAGCTCTATTAAAATACATCTCTGTTAGATTTGGGCTGTCATTCACTCTTTTTTCTTCTTGATTTATCATTAATTATGCTGATTATTATCTCTCTCTATTTTCATATTATTTGCAAATTTGAACAGCACAGCATCTTTGTTTTCATACAAGTCACTGACAAAAATGTTCACTTGCACAAAGCCAAATATCCACATATATATGCAGTAGGCCAATACACACACATACATATACACACATGCACATATACACATTAGCCAAAAATTGATTTAAAGGATATTTAAAATATCTTTGTAATTTTACTTATGAAATTTTTTTCTTTACCAGAATCAGATAAAATGCTGCCTTTTCCCAGACTTTTCTTCTCTAGGCTATTCAAAATGAAGTCTTCTTGAAAAACATGAAGTAGCTGTGTTTTTCTGCCATGCTAAATGTGAATAAATAAATAACAATATAAATTGCCAAGTAAATAATTTACTTAAATTGTCTATAGTCAAAATAAACTGTAAACTTACAAGTTCAGTAATAGGATCTAACTCAATAATGCATCCTGGTCTTGCTGTTGATTGTTGACTTACAATGTTAAACACTTCACCAACATATTTCTGTTTAAAAATAAAGATATTTTCTCAATTACAAAGTTCATTAAAATTACCAACATTTATTACAATCTGTTAGTGGGGGTGGGCGGGGAGGGGGAGGGCCTGAGAATCCCATTTTCTTTAATTTTGTAAAAAACCAACTAACTAATCCATTTGAAGTCCCTTCCAAGATTACAGTCTATGCACCTTGCTGGAGATTTCACACGCACTACAATGTAGATCAGAATCAAGTAATTAAGGGCATGATTAGTTGTACTAAAGGAAAATTATTTCAAATCCAGTAGTATTATATAAACCTGACTCCAGGGATAAAATAAAAAGTTGCAGTGGTCAGTCATTGTTTTGTAAAAAGTTATTTTGAAATATGATGGGATCTTTGGAAATAAGTTAAAATTTTATACATTTTTGCTAGTAATAAAATACTACTTTTATCACCATGTTAAAGGCAGCCAAATATAGTAGAAGAATGCAATCATGAAAACTCATACTGTTTATATGAACCTGCAAAAGTTACTTAATTTCCCAATGTCTGAGAGGCAATTTTAAGACTAAAAGATGCAGATAAATTGCTGGTCTGCACAGGTAAAAAGAATGTCTTCATTGGGAGATACTTCCTGTGATATAATCCCAGGTGCAATGAAAATGTATAGGTTCCTTTAAAAGTGACATAATAAAAGTTTTAATTTATGAAGATCCAGGGACAGCTAGGTGGCGCAATGGATAGAGTACCAGCCCTGAATTCAGAATGGGAGTTCAAATCTGGTCTCAGACACTTAACACTTCCTAGCTGTGTGACACTGGGCAAGTCACTTAACCCCAGGCTTAGGGGAAAAAAAAAAAAAAAAAAGAAGAAGAAGAAGAAAAAAGAAAAAAATAATAATTTATGAAGATCCAAGTATTTTTATGGTAGAGTTTATGAATGCTATCTTTAAAAAAATTAATAGTTACTCAATGAATTAAATATTTGTTAAAGCACATAAATGGCATTAGGAGATGCAGGTTCCTAGACAAGTAAATATAGTATATATACTAAACAAATACAAAGGAATTTCTGAGTTGAACAGAATAACAACTGGATCAAAACAAAACAAAACACCAAAACCAAATCCTAAAAATAAGCATGTTCTATTTAATAATTTATACTACATATATTATTTGAGATTAAAAATTCAAACAGGTTTATGTAACTTACATATAAACATTCCTTTTGTTGTAATCAATAAAAAAAGTATATTAAGTTTCTCTTATGTTTCAGGCATTAGTTACATAAAAATCAAAATTTTAATCAACACTTTAATTTGTGTGATTAATAATTTCAGATTAAAAGTAACACAGGTTTTATAGGATTTATGGAGAAATCTTTCACTTACAGAAATTTCAGGGTTGGATAGTTCATATAAAAGTTTTTTGGCATCAGTGACAGCTTCATACAATCTCAAATATTGCCCATCACTTGCCACAAAGCAAGCACTAGGAGAGTTGCAATAAGCACCTAAAAAAATTGATGAACATTTTAAATTTAGCAATAAAAAGATAATGTTTAGATTCTTATCTTGAATAAAAAAGAAAACATGATGCTTACCTAGACAATAACTAGGTATGAGTGTAGGTAGCCATGCCACATTGGAAAAGGCCGAAACATGAAGAGAATTAATCCTTGCAAGTTCTGACACACCTCCAGAAAAAGACAATGGCCCAACTGGATCAACCCTCCAAAGAATAAGTTCACTATAAACTGCATTTGGATCCTGGAATGTTATATCTATAGTACTTCTACTAGGCTTTCCTAATGAAATTTCCTCAGAGTTTGAAGCATCATAAGGCTGTTTCAGATTGTCAATGTCTGGTGTCCTCAATGCATTATGATGGGATGTTGTTAGTAGCAATGGTAATACTGAATGGCAAGCTAAATCATTAAGATGAAAGCGATGACCACAATATCTAGATTTATGGGAAATACTGAGCACTGTAGAAAAGGCAGATTCTTCTGCAAAGCTGACTAACCACTGATTCAAGGATCCATCTGCATGCTTTGAAATCATCATGACATTAGGAGTGAAGATACTTAATTTTAAACTATTAGTTGATTTACTGTGACCAGAAGAGATGAGCATTGATGTGGAACGTGTAAGACCAGAGGGTTTTTGTTTGCCTTGCTGAATAGCCAAATCAACATTCTTGGTACAAGCATACATGACTATGCTTCTGCAGAGAGAATTTGCATCACCCGTAGGAAAAGCTACTGGAATTCTGGAAACAAATGACACCTAGATTTAAAAAATATATATATGCATTACAATGCATATATTGTATAAAGATATAAAAAACTTAATTACAATTAAGCAAGTATATTTAAAAAAAAAAAAAGTAGTATACCGGCTGACATAATACTCGTACCTGCACCTGGCGAAACATACCAGGCTGGTATTCATCCAGCCAATCCACATGCCATATCAGCAAAGAACCATCCACTGGATGAATACTGAAAAGCATGTCTGCATTCTTACTCCATTCAGACAGAAGCACTTCAATCTGATGATCAATAATAGCAGATGGTAATGGTACACAACCTGAATTGAGTATATTTTTTTCACTACTCAACTCTCTCTTTTCAGGAATTGCTTTCAGATCATCAACAGCATCATCTGTTTCTGGTAGAAAAAAGTATTAATCAATAAACTAAATGCAATTAGGTAACAAATTTGATAAGAAATACTAGAAAGGCAATAATTTAAATTAGTATCTAAGTTTCATAAATAAATTTTAAAAAGGAAACTTTTACTTTAGGAATATGTATAGTACTTTAAAGACTATCCCTGTAAAATATTGTAAAGTTTTATTCTCATCATTATAGAGTTACATAGTCATCAGTTTCTAAAATTATGTTTATTAACACTAGTCCTAATATAAACTTAGCCTTCCAAAAAAGGATATCAACATGAAATCTGCAGCCTTTTCAGACATTAGGACAATCACAAAAGTGATCTCATTTCAGTTATTATAAATATTGTTATATTCACCAAATGAAATTTTGATATTCTACTAAATTAATGTTGCTATTGCTTGTGTTCTACAATTATAATATTTCACCTATTCTTTGCAACCAAAAAACATCAGTTTTTAAAATTCAAAATCAATGTATTTCTCAATGTAGCAAAAATTTAAGAAAAGTTTCTAGTCCAATGTTGTAGGTATACTTTGTTATGATTTTTCTGAACTACGCAAGCAGTTAAGAGCATTTTAAAATTATTAATTTATTATTATATCACATCTGTAAAGGGCAGGAATTTTGGAGAAATTTACTTAAGGCTCAGCATAATTGATTTAGTCCTACAACAAAGTGTTAACGAAGTGGAATTGATAAGACAATGGTTATCTAGTTTTACATGAACTTAGTACTTATAGTTTTACAAGATTGACACTTATTCTACAAAATTGACACCTACGATACTGTACTTATAATAGAGTATATAAGAGCCAACAAGGACCACCATCCTCCTGGTGGCTGGCCTGTTCGCCTTCATTTCTCTACTGAGACCAAATCCTATCTGAAGGCCCTCCAGAAAGCTAGCCAGGTCCCACGTGAAGGAGAACTTTTCAAAACTACCCCAATTTTGGGGAAAAATTTTTTTCCTCTGTGGCATTTAGTGAAGGAAAAAAAAGAAAAAAGAAAAAAAAACTGTGAAGGAGATAATAAAGAATGTGGACTTTATCCCTGGCTATTCTTATAGTGACTACTCTGCTGAAATGAAGGCTGGTCCCAAGACTTCCAGAAAGCAAACCAGGATATTACACACATTACTATAAATTATTATAATATGCTATGATTAATATATTACATATAATACTATGTGTTATGATTATATTATTATAATTATTGTCATATGTAATCATATGTAAATATAATTATATTTGTGATACAGTATAATTTATATTTATTATTATAAATTATTGTCTAGTATATTTCTAAAAATGTCTAAACTTCACTTTTAAAAATAAAACAATAATAGGCCAGAGGTACCATAGTTTCTGAATCTGTCATAACACACCTAATTTTAAAACTTTTTAATAAAAAATTTAATATAATTTAAGTCAAGAAATACATTGTGCTAGATGCTAAGGATGGAAAGACAAATTTGAAAAATAACATTTGTCCTCAAGGAATCTACACCCTTCCTATAGGATATTATTTGTTAGATAAGTAATAAAAAATGATTTAAGAGGGAAGGATTAATTAAAGATTTCTTATAGGAGGTAGCACCTGAGCTGATCCTTGAAGAAAGCTAAAGATTCTAAGCAGAGGAAAAGTAGGATGACATTTCATTCTAATTCATTTTGTATCAGCAGCCCTGCTAGGTTTCTTCTCCAGGAATATCTTGCATGCCTAAAATAAGCTGATGATCTGAAATCACATCAGCATAAAGATTGATTCAGTTTTTGAAACTTAAACATTCTCTAGGCTCCCTTAGCAGCCTCTCTCTTCTGATTGGAGGAGGGCTGGAGAGAAGAGACATAAACTCCTCCCATAACCTTCAGAACTTTCCAGGTAACCTCATTTTCTATGGGCATATCTGACAACTCTGCTTAGTTTCAACTCCATTAATATCATGCCGAAACTGAATATCCCTTGATGCTCCTCCCCCCACCTCTTCAGCTTCCATTTGTGAGTTCTTTCCCCATTAGATTTTAAGTACCAAAAGGAAAGGACTGTCTTTCTTTTTTTTATTTGTAATGCCAACATTTAGCATAGCCAGTGCTTGGAATACAGTAGAAATAAATGTGTATTGAATTGAACTGAATTAAGTATAGACTCTAAGACATGTGAAAGCATGCAATCAGGAGAATGCAAAGTTAGGGAAATAGCAAGTTAACAATACAGACCAGACCAAAGAATGCAAGAAAGTGAATAGTGACAAATACGTCTGATAAAATAGGCTTACCCAATCTATTTGTAAAGAGTAAATCCCATGCTAAGTTTTTACTTTGTCTTAGAAATAGTAGGGAACCTATAAGTACTTTCAAAAGGGAGCATGGTAAAGTGATATCATGATGACATGATATATTAGCCACCCAGAAATTATCTCAAAAGCTCCTTGACACAGCCTACCACTTTCTTGCATTTCTCATTTCTGATAATAGGATCCTGGTCTTTGTTCTTGTTGAAATCCCTCTACATGTGCTCCAGATTCCCTTCCCTTTCATGTTCACCAGCAGATAACTTTCTCAATCATAACCTTTTCAGCCTTTCCCTACTTAACCTTTCCCTTTTTAATGCCTTCAAACATAGAGATCATTCTTTTATTTAAGCTTTTTATTTTCAACACATATGCATGGATACCCTTGCAACTCTAGGTATCAAATTTTCCCTTCTTTCCCCCCAAAACCTCCCCCAGATGGCAAGTAATTCAATATATGTTATATATGTTAAAATATGTTAAATCCAATATATGTAAACATAAACAAAATGCAAGAGAAGAACAAACACAAAGAGTGAAAATGCTTTGTTGTGATTTGCACTCAGTTCCCACAGTCCTCTCTCTGGGTGTGGATGGCTTTCTTCATCACAAGATTTGATATCATTCTTAAAAAAAAACCCTTTCACCAGAAATGACTACCCTTAAAAATATCATCCTATATGTCCATCAATTGGAGAATGGTTGGGTAAATTATGGTATATGAAGGTTATGGAATATTATTGCTCTGTAAGAAATGACCAGCAGGAGGAATACAGAGAGGCTTGGAGAGACTTACATCAATTGATGCTGAGTGAAATGAATAGAACCAGAAGATCTCTGTACACGTCAATGTTGTATGAAGATGTATTCTGATGGAAGTGGATATCTTCAATATAAAGAAGATCCAACTCACTTCCAGTTGATCAATGAGGGACAGAAATAACTACACCCAGAGAAGGAACACTGGGAAGTGAATGTAAATTGTTAGCACTTCTGTCTATCTACCCAGGTTACTTATACCTTCGGAATCTAATACTTAATGTGCAACAAGAAAATGGTATTTACACACATATATTGTATCTGGGTTATATTGTAACATATGTAAAATGTATGGGATTGCCTGTCATCGTGGAGAGGGAATGGAGGGAAGGGGGGATAATTTGGAAAAATGAATACAAGGGATAATATTATAAAAAAAAATTACTCATGCATATATACTGTGGAAAAAAATTCTAAATAAAAAAAAAAATATATCATCCTATGCCTTTCTTACTTTTCTTTTTTTAGTTAGTTTTTTAGTTTAGTTTTTCAGTTAGTTTTACTAACTCTAGGAAAAACTACCTACATCTGTTGCCTCCCATATAACCCTCCTTTTGCCACTTTTTAAACTGAAGATATTCTCTCTATAAAATTACCAATGATCTTTTAATCTCAAAATATTTTCCCCCCCTCAGGTACTTTCCCCTTAGCTACCCTTTTCTTCTCTTAAGCTTTTATGACAGTATCATCAGCTGATTCTCTTCTTATTTGAGTACTCCTCAGTCTTGTTTGTTAGTTCATCATCCATATTCAAAACCCCTTAACTGTGGCTGCTATCCAGATTTTAACCTTTATACTATTTAGTTAATCTCATCACCCCTAATATAAGTATTATAGCTAAACAGATAACTCAGAGATTTTAATTTCTAGCTTCAGCTTTTCCCTTGAGCTTCAGTCACAAATCATATATTCCTATGGAATATTTCAAACTAAATGTCCTAAAAACTTATCAAAGTCAACATGTCTAAGATATAACTCATTATTTTTCCCCTGAATCTTCCTCACTTTCAAATGTCTTTTCTATTAAAGACCCTTATCTTTCAAGCCTTTTAACTTTGTAATATCTACATTATTATTAAATCTTCCTCAAAGCACACATCTAACAAGTCACCAAATCTTGCTGTTTCTATCATTACACCATCTCTACTCGGTCACAACCCTAATCTATATGAGACTTCATTGTCATTATTTGAATTATTGCAAGAATAATCTAATTTATCTCCCTGCCTCAAATCCCTCATGAAACCAATTGATCATAAACCACAGGGCCAAAGTGATTTGTCTTCCCTTTCTTATACTCTTTACCCAATAAACTCTAGACTAAAATAAAAAACTCCCGTTTAGCTTTTAAAGATTTTCACAACATGGGCCCAATCTACCTTTCCAGATATACTCTTCCTCCTCTTCCTGTACTGTATGTTGTAGCCAAAATGATTTTGTCTCTATGTCATTGTACTAGCTTTCTTCATTGTTTGGATTATACTTCCCTTCTCAATTTCATCTCTGAGAATCCTTCTCTTCCTACAAGATTCAGCTCAAAAACCACCTTCCAAAAGAGAGGCTTTTCTGGATTTCCCCCTCCCCCCCACTACAAGTGGTAGTGACCTCCCAGCCTTATATTTGTTTATATCAATTTTCTTTATATTTATTTTCCCCCTGAATCTTTCTCACTTCCAAATGTCTTTTCTATTAAAGACCATCATCTTTTAATATATGTGCTTATTATCTCTTTCCTTAGTACATAAGCTCCTTGAGAACACTCTTTTTATTTGTACCCCTAATGCCTGACACACAGGAAGCTGATTGATTGCAGTGATATAATCAAACAGATTTAAGAAGATCTGGCACCTAAATGGAAAACAGATTGGTAAGAAAAGAACAGATTAATTAGAAGTGAATTTCTATAGTAGAAACAAAAGGTAAGGAGGACCTCATTTAGAAGAGTAGCCAAGTGAGTAAAGAGAAGATGAACTTATAGAGTTCAGGTAGAGGTAAAGGTCAGGAAGGATTTCAAGATTCATTGTGAATACAGTGATATCTTTAAGAGACAACGGCAAATATGAAGGAAGAGTATATATCTTAAGGGGAAAGATAATGCATTCTGTTTTAGACATGTTGGTTGAGAAGAAGACTGGATATCTAAATAGAGATAAATAGTAGTGATGTGAAATGAGTTCAAGAGTGATTAGGACATGGACAGGCCCTGAAGTCAAGAGGACCTGAGCTCAAATCCAATCTTAAACACTTCTACCAGTTTGATCCTGGACAAGTCCTTAACTCCAATTACCTTACCAAAAGAAAAAAAGAAAAAAAAAAAAAAAGTGATTAGGGCAAGACATATAAAATTGAGAATTGAGAATCACCAGAGATAGCAACATGGAAGTTGAGATCACCAAGAAAGGATAAATAGGAAAAAAGAGAGGTTTCAGTTCAAAACTTTGGGGGATGACCACAACTGTGGGCAAGGATAAGTAATTCATCAAGGAAACTGAAAATGAATGGTCTGGTCAGAGCAGCAGGAAATAGTGACAAAGAAGCAAAAAGAGGAAACTAAGATACAGGAGGAGAGAGAGAGAGAGTGGTTAACAATACTGTAATCAGTCAGAAGGATGAGGAATGAAAGAGGCCAAGTACACACTGAATAATTTTGGATAATGCAGTTTCAGGCTGGTAGCTGAGTCTTAAAGTAGATTTTATAAAGACATTGAAAGACACTATTTGGGAAAAAATGGGAAATTTGGTTATATAGATAAAAATTCTAGTTTGTTTTCTTGAGGGCAAAAATCCATCTTCTACTATTCTCTATATTCCATATAATACCATATATAATACCTTGACATATTAAGCATTTAAATATATCATTACTTATTCCTTATGGCATAAAAATGCATACATGTGCTAAAGAAAAACTTAACTGAATCAACTATTATAGGTATTCCTTATTTTCCTTAAGCCACTACCTTCATCAGATTTTCCATTAACTTGATTAGATTCTTCCATACTAGCTTCTGAAGGTGGCTGTTCAAAACTCTTTCGAAGCTGCTGTAAAAAGACTTCCATTGATAAAGTAAAGTGTAATTCTTTATTGTTAAGCCAGTGTACAACAAAAGGCCCACTCTTTTCTTCATTTTCACCAAGGCTGAGAGATGTAATAGATGGAAGTAAAGGAATATCTACAAAGCAAAAATGACAAAAAATAAATTATGTTCCACCTGATCATATAACATGTGAATTTTATATTTTTGCCATTGTTTGTCATAGAAAGACTAGTCAAAGGTTTAAAATAAATGTAACCCACACACACACCACTTTGTAGCTAAGATTTCCTTCATGGTGAGGTTTAATATGATTCAGTTCCTCCATTAATGTACAAAGATCATTTTTTAATCAATAAAGAGCTGATTCTTCTATAAAGTTATTTTTACTTTACTGGCACATCTTGATATACAGGACACTCTGGGATCTTAAAATTTATGGTACCAGAACAGATTCTGAATGCTTCTATTATGTGACACAACAGAAAAAAATTTAGAAAACCTAGATTTAAGTCTCAACTTTGCCACTTACAACTCAACAAATCACTTGAATACTGAGCTTAAGTTTCTTCATCTATAAAATGAGGAGATTGCTTTCAATAACTTCTAATATGCCTACTTTTTGAGGAATCATCTCACTAAAGCACCAAAATCTCACCACCATTAAACTAACCACATGATAATGAATTACTTCATCTTGGCAAACCTGTGGTCATGTTCTTCTGATGCTCTACCCATGGCAGAAGTTGGATATGGAAATAAAGGATCTGAGATTCACTTTAACTTAGCTACTGGTAACTATTTGTGAGCTCCCTGTCAAATCAATGGAAACATTAATGGAGAAACTAAATCATATTAACCTCACTATAACAGAAATCATAAGACAGAAGAACTCATGGTTAAATGGAAAGATCATCCTTAAAAAAAAAAAAAAAATTCACATGACAGTCAAAACTTTGGAAAAAGCTCATTAATTCTACTTCCTCTCTTGTCACTCACTTCTCAATCATAAGGCATAAGGTCCAATAGCAATAAGTGCTCATCTTAACTGCCTTCTCCAAAGTTATCAGTGCTCTTATTTGCCATATCTGATGGCTGTTACTCAATAATCATACTTCTTGGCCTCTATACAGCATTTAACACTGTCTACTACCCTCTCTGTTCATATATTATCTCCTAATCTAGGGTTTCATGACACTGTTCTCTGTTGGATCTCCTATCTGTCTGACCACCGCTTCATTAATTCCTATGCTGGTTAGTCATCCTTATCCCCATCTCCTAACTGGAGGTATATTCCAAAGCTTTCATTAGCTCACAAGAATTTTAGAAAGAACTCTGCATTTGGATTCAGGAGAACTGGATTCAAATCTTATCTCATACAGTAAAACTCTCTGAAGTCTTGTCATCTATAAAATGAAGGAGTTGGACTCAATGACTTCTAAAATTCCTTAAAACTATAAATTTATGTACCAATTTGTGCAGTAGACATCAAAAACTTCCTTGATTCTGAGATTTTTTTTTCTTGGAGAAATATTTTTTATTTAGTTTTTTCTTTTTCCCCAATTACATGTAAAAACAATGTTTACTATTCATTTTTAAAACTCTTGAGTTCCAGTTTATTTCCCTATCTCCTTTTCTTTCTGCTTCTCTCCCCAAATTGAGAAGGAAAGCAATTTGATATAGATTAATCTTGTGTGGTCATGCAAAATATTTTCATAATAGTCATGTTGTAAAAGAAAACATGACTCCCTCATGGGGGGAAGGAACCTTCAAGAAAAAGTAAAAGAAAGTATGTTTCAATCTGTATTCAAATACTAATTATACAGGAATACATACAGACTAGTAATGGTCTTGCAGCTACTTAAAGTTATTTGTTAAATTAACTGAATTAATCCAAAGATTGTAGTTTCCTTCATATGAGAGACTATTAATATTTAGTGTAAAAAAAAAAGTCTCTACCCCTAGGAAGCACACATTATGCACAGCCCATCATAGTTCTAAACTGTTCTATACAATAGTTCAAATAGTTCACAACTCCAACAAAAGTGCATTAATGTCTCATATTTCCCACATCCCCTTTACCATGTGTCATTTTCCTTTTCTGTCGTATTAGTCAATTTAATAAATATGAGGTTGTATCCCAGAATAGTTTTAATTGAATCTCAGTTCTACTACCTACCTATTACTTGTAAGATATTAGGCATGTCATGGTTCTGCACATATATATTGTACCTAGGATATACTATAAGATACTTAATATGTATGGGAATGCCTGCCATCTCGGGGAGGGGATGGAGGGAAGGAGGGGAAAAACGCGGAACAGAAGGGAGTACAAAGGATAATGTTGTAAAAAAAAAAAAAAAAAAAAAAAAATTACCTATGCATATGTACTGTCAAAAAAAAATTAAATAAAAATGAAAAAACTATGAAAAAAAAAAAAGATATTAGGCGAATCATTTAATCTTTCAAGATCTGGGTTTCCTCATTCCCAAAATAAAGCAGATTGAACTATCTCTTAATTTCCTTCCAACTCTGTATCACAAAATCATAGGATCATAGATCTGTAAGAAATCTTAATAGCCATCTAATTCAAATCCCTCCATTTTAAATACAAAGAAAAATGAGATTCAGAAAGGTTATGGGATTTGCCCAATGTCAAATTGGAAACCAGTTCTTACTCTAAATCCAATACTTATTCCACTGTACTTGGTACCCACATTTCATATTTTGTTACCTATCCATTTCATATTTTGTTACCTATAAAATGCAAAAGTAATAACATGAATGGATTAGATACTAAAAAGAGTTTCATAATACTACTTTACATAAAACTTTTTTGGGAGATCTAGAGTTATTACCTGTGGCTGGATTGATGCTGGCTGCAATATGAAAGTGACAAAGAGCATTGGCTTGCAGAGGGGTATTCCTATGGACCTGATGAGGATTCTGCTGATGTGGTAGGTAGCCAGTATGTGCTACAAGTGCAAGTGATCTTCTTCGTCCTCTACGAAAATGCCTCAGGTTTACCTACATGAAAAACATATTTTAGAATGTCCTTATTCTCATTAATTATGTTTTTCTTAATATGTTTGTTTTATGGAGTACAAATATATTTTCAACTGATTAATAATGCTCAAGAAAAAAACTTTTCTCCTCAAGTGATATTAACTCCAATACTATTTCTCTAATCCATTATATTACAAAACCTCAAAGTTTTAGGTTAAGAAAAAAGCTAGAAAGAAACTATACTCTATGGCAACTTCAGTTCTCTTGCTCAGAATGCATTTATTTTTTTTCAAATAAACAAAACTTGTTTTCATTTTTTAAGTCATCTGGTATTTTTAAAAATTGTTATTTTTTTCATTGAAAAATCTCATAATGCTTCAAAAGTTTTGTAATAACACTTTCTTTTTCTGAGTCTTGGTTTTTATACTTAGATGACTATAATTTCACCTAGCTAAGTTGAATCTTGTATTTAAAATAAGAATACTGTCAGACAATTCAGTCATCTAAGAAACAAAGAATTCAAGTTGGGTGACCACAAATGCCAAAATTTGATTCCATGATTTAAAAGGCATGGTATTGTAGTTAAAATGAGATATCTAATTCTGATGGAAGTGCATATCTTCTACATAGAGAAGATCTAATTCAGTTCTAGTTGATCAATGATGGACAGAATCAGCTACATCCAGAGTAAGACTGGGAATTGAGTGTAAACTGTTTGCACTATTGTCTTTCTTCCCAGGTTACTTTTACCTTCTGAATCCAATTCTTCCTGGTCAACAAGAAATTCGGTTCTGCACACATATATTATGTCTAGGATATACTATAGCACATATAACATGTATGGGATTGCCTGTCGTCTAGGGGAGGGAAGGAGGGGAAAATTCGGAACAGAAGTGAGTACAAGGGATAATGTTGTAAAAAAAATTATCCATGCATATGTACTGTCAAAAAAAATTATAAAATTAATAAAAATTTTTTTTTAAATAAAATAAAATAAAATGAGACATCTACACCACAGCACTCACTTCCAAAGCATTTTGAACTCTTTCCTTACTGGAAGCATTCCTCTTGAAGTTATTTGTTAAATTAACTGAATCAGTCCAATGGTTGTAGTTTCCTTCATATAAGAGACTATCATTTGGTAAAAAAGTCTCTACCCATAAGCGGCACACATTATCTTTGCAGCAAGTCAACAATACATTACATACAGAAGCCCTGTGAAAGAAAGCAATATTGAAAATACATATCTGATGCAGAAAATTAGCATGGAAATTATCTATTATTGCTTAAATATATGTTCAGCTATCAATGAAGAAAGGTTTATAGTAAATATTTAATGTCTTCAAAAGATTACAACCTTGATTATATAAGAAACCTCTGATTCAATACAACAGCTTTTTATACCATTGTATTTGTCTCTAGAATTTTTAATTCAGCAACTAACTACCATGATTTCTAAAACTGTTTCATGATCTGGGGAGCATAATCACTAATGCTGCCTTGAATGAAACTCAGTCTCATATGAAAATGGTTCAAATAGAAATATACATTTTCTAAATATAGTTTGTCTTTTTTACTGTTTTATCAGGCATTCTTGATAGTCTAGTGAAACCTATAGACCCTTTCTCAGAATAATATTTTCTTTAAAAATTCTATATGGAAAGAAAGCTAAATTTCAGTTGGTAGTTAGAAAAAAATGAAGATGTTTAAGTTTTTTTTTTCCGATCCAACCTACATAAAATCTTATCTGTGGAAATCCTGAGAGCCCATTGACTCCATGTTGAGAGACTATGGTTTAAAATAAACTGCTTATTTTTTAGTTATTAATTATGGTTTAAATCTATTCTTGCTCTATGGTTTTTACTAAGTGTAGTTACACCATATCTTTGGACATTTTCTACAATGAATACAAACATAATACTGTAACACAATACTGCAAATACATATACACACACACACACACACAAACATACTTTTTTCCCCTCTCAAAATATGGAAATTTTTATTTTAAGAGTTAAAATGATATTTTACAAACATATATTATTTTCCTCTTGGTGAGATTACCGCATTACAAATTGGAAAGAAGGAAGGGAAAAAGGAGGAACTTACTAAGCAACAGCCATGTGACAAACACTGTGCTAAGCACTTTACAAATATCTCAAATATATTGAAGAAAATATAGTGTGGCCCAAAATTCATACAAACTAGTGATCAGGAGATGTGCAACAGCAAAACAAAGTAGAAAATCAAAATGGTAGGCAAACATTCTATATCCTAGAGATCCACAGACTTTAGAATAACTGAGACACAACAAGTATATGAATCTTGAAACAGAGAGGTTGTCATAGCAACTTCTGTTAATTTTATTTACCTCTACTTTAGGCCAGGCAAAGATTTAATCCCAAACAAGACCTTAAGATCTACATGGGATAAAAGATAGCTTGGGGATTAAATATACTTCTTTGATAGACTTTCTGAACAATTTTCTTGATTTTTACAATAAATATAGTTTATTTTTATCCTTAAAAAAACAGCATTAGCCAAAAGGATTAAAACCCATTCACTTTTATTTCAATTCATGTATTTGAAAAAAGATGTATAAATGCCAAGAATATCCAGTTTCAGTTTGAATGATTTAAAATAACAGAACTGTAGTTCTATTATAGTAATCATATAAAATGTTTACTTGGTGATTATGAATATTTTATTTTATGACATAAAGCCAAATAGGAGAAAAAAAGAAATATATATATATATATATGGCAATCTAGGCATTAAGAAAAATGTAAACAGAAAATAGGAAAGAAATATAACTACATCTTCTCAGAAAACAAAGGAAAAAAAAAAACTGCATAGTACTAACTATGTGTCAGTATTACTATATGTCCTAAAGAAAAACTTTAATTTTTGAAATTTTTATTCTGATACCCAAGAAATTGTAAGACAATTTAGTACATAAAAATGTTTAACTTGATTCATATTATTAAATCAAAAATATAAAAACAAAATTGGAGAGTCCACACAAAACCTAATATACAGATAAAAGTGAAGAATGATTAATTGATAAGTAATTAAATGATTAATTGAATAAAGAAACATGAAGATAATATGAAGATTATTCCTAAGAAATTGCAAAAAATCAAAAGCCTTTACATCATAGTCTTTTGTATAAGTCATATTTGTTCTATCAAAGTCTTAAAACTCAACCACTAATACTACTTATATCTCACTAATTGAGGAGTAGTAAACAAATCAAGAAAAATAGTTGCTGACAGCTGATCAAGAGTGGTGATCATGTAGTTATAGTGAATTTATATTCTAGATTTCTTGAGAAAGCCTTAATTTCAATCAAAGAAAATCTTTCTTTAACAAGTCAATAAAAAAAGAATAACCTTTCATTGAGTCATGAATCTTGATATAATGTCTAGTCAATATTATTAGTCCCACTATTTATTTGAGCACTCAAATCTTCTCAGCTTCTGAAGTTCTATAGTTAATAGTATTTCTAGAAGTAAGCAAAGAAGTCATTGTTCACAATGTTTTCATACCATTGAACAACTAATCACTGACCTAGGCATATATTTACTAGTCTTCCGCCAGGAAAATCCATTAACAGCTCTAGGATGTGCCAGGTAAACAAATGAAAAATCAACTTCTCCTTGTGTTTGTTTTTCTGGACCTTTATCTTGAGAGGTAACTGTAGACCGCCAGCTGTCTGTATTATACCACACTTTCAAAAGGCAGTCATCCTAAAGAGGAAAAAAAAAAAAAAAAAAAGCAAAGCAAATTATATAAACAACCAAAAAAGAAGAGGTTCATTCATTTTAGAATAGAATCAAAGATTAACTATATTGGTAAGTAACTAAAATAATATTTTCTTATAAGTCTTTACATTTTGAAATGCTTTTATTAAGATGCAGTTTCCTATCAGTTATAAAATTTTCTTTAAAAGAATGGTTTGTCTTAAAAAAAAAAAAAAGGTAGTCCAAAAATAATGGCTAATGGCATGAATACTAAGATTAATAGGATAACTAAGTAATAAATATAGTTTAATAATGTGCTTTATGATTTAGGAGCACCTTTATTTGCTCTTTTGGGACTAGACCTGAGATTTTATCCATATAATAACTCCATTGTAGGAAACAATCTCCTTCTATTGATCTAGAATGGAAACTGTCTGCAGTTTATATACTTAATAAGTGGCCTCATTTGTTTTTCACAATTCTAAAAGGTAAAATATTTCATCCCCATTTTATAAATGAGAAAAACTGAAGCCCAAAGAGATTAAATGGCTTCCCAATCAGACAGTAAATAAACATTTATTAAGCATTTACTAAGGGCCAGGCCCTGTGCTAAGGATTGAAGATACAAAGAGATAAAAGATGACTCCTGACCTCAAGGAGCTCACAATGTAGTAGGGAAAACAATAAGCAAACATAAGTACAAACAAGCTATATATAGAATAAAATTAGAATTAAGAGGGGTTGAAAAAGGCTTCTCATAGAAGATGGCATTTTAGTTGGGTCTTAAAGGAAGACAAGGAGTTCAGCAGGTGAGATGGGGAGGGAGAACATTACAAGCATGGGGAATAGCATAGAAAATAGAGTGCTTTGTTCATGAAATATCCAGGAAGCCAGAACCAATGGACTAAAGAGATTGTGATGGGAGTAAAGTCTAAGTGAAGTTTTCTTGGCAGAGATCCTGAAATAGTTTGCCATTTCCTTTTTAAGCTTATTTTACAGATGAGGAAACTGAGGTAAACAGGGTAATGACTTGCCCAGGGTCACCCAGCTAATAATTATCTGAGGCCAGAACTCAAGAAAATGAGTCTTCCTGATTCCTGGCCTAGTGCTCTATTCACTGGGCAATCTAGCTGCCAGAAAGTACAGATACATTAGAAAGAATTCAAAGCAAATTGCCAATTTTTTTTCCTGTAAAATGCAATAAGTTGAAAAGGGAAATGTATTAGTATGGTCTAGCAACATTGAAGATCCAATCAAAGTTTTAAGAAAAACTAAAGTGAACCTAGTCAAAGCAAATGTATCCTGCAAAGGCAGAAGATGATGGAAGTGATACAAGATGAAGGCTATATAAGGCATAATGGGCAATATAAGGGGATTAAGTAACTCAAGGACAGTATAGAGTTGTAGTACTTCATAAAGGAGAGTGTGACTAGTGCAAGGATGGTGACCTGGAAGAAAACTAAGTTATATGAGATTGTAGGTCAAAGTGGGGCTTTGGTAAGAAAGGCAGAAGGAGAAATGGCAAGTCAAGAGATTATGGTCATATCAGAAACTAGAGATCCCCTGGCTAATAAACAGTGAGGTCAGAATTTGAATCATGTCTTTTTTCTCTATGTTAACTGCTCTTTCCACTGTACAACATGAAATAAAAGACTTTTCTCCTATTCATTCTTCTGAAATAATAAAGCATCATTCATTCATGGGAACAAATTTCTAATGTTTAAGGAGTTGGAAGCTTTGGAAAGTTTATAACTATTAAGGAAAGTTATATGAAGTTGATAAAATTATGTAAAATATATATTAATATTTACATAATTTTCCATGCAATTAAATAACCATCAGATGCAAAAAAAATTTCAAAAATATATCTGAATCAAAATTTGATACCTATATCAAACTCAGGATCCAAGTTTTATTTATATTTATATGTAATATTTATAAGTATTTATACCTGGATACAATTATTGCACTACCACCCTTTTAAGGTATTTTCGTTTTGCTCTTCTTAAATTTTCAATAATGAACAAGTAGTGGTAGCATTTAGTTACCTAAATAAAATAAAATTAAAACAACATACTATCAGAAGTTTTAATATTTACCTTTCCTGCAGTAGCAAAAAATTCTCCATCAGGTGAAAATCTCATTAAATGAACTTGAGAAGCTGTTCTACAAAATATACAAACAACTATCATCATAACTCTGAGCATTTCAAGAATAATAAAACCAAAAAAAGCTTTCAGTACTATGTTTCTATATTGTACTGGAGCAATCTATTTCAATTACTGATGAAAAATTCAAACTCCCATGCCCAAACATGTATTGTTCTCATATAGAATTCACTTCTATATTCTCTCATAAAATAAACATTTTATAAACATAAGCCAATAAAAAACTTCTAGATTTAGAAAATGAGATATCAAATAAGTTAAAACCTAAGATGATTTAAAAATTAAATTTTTACAGTAATTCTACATTTGTAATACAAAATGCATAAAGAATTATTGCTTTAAAGATGGAAATTTTAAGGATAGAGATCTAATTTTTATATGTGTGTGTATATAAACATGCATATATACACATACATATATAATATACAGAATAGTAGAATTTATTTTAAAACATAGAATAGGCATATACAGAAATGAACAAAATATTTTCTATGTCATCTGACCAGAATATAGTGACACTTGCTTCTAGTCATCCCTTTTAAATGCTGGATTCTAAGAAGTAGGCCACAGTATAGGTTTCTCCCCCAAAAAAGCTGAAATTTCAAAAATAGAGCTGTTGGTGACTAGACTTCTAAAATTTTATAAATCTTTTCCAACATCATTAAGTTTTGACCAATAATAATAGCAGTGTTTTCCAAGGCAAATTACCTAATGGGATTTGACTGATCTGGTATAATCCTGGATATGGGCATGATAAAAATCTTCTTTGACACTTTTTCGAGACTTATAATATTCTTTTAAATCAAGATTGAGCTCATTTTCTACTATTAATTTATCTCCTAATTCTATGCTGTGCTTTACATATCTACTCAATTTCTCCTTTCTCCACTCTCACCCTACCCCATCCAAGATAGAAAATAGATAATCCTTTTTTATTTAACACTAAAGAAGGTAACATTATTATATACACATTAAGGAAGAGCTGTCAAACATTTTCAAATATATTGTGGTAAAGTGGGGAAAAAAAAAAAAGCATTACATCTGGAGTCAAATGATGTCCTGAGTTCAAATCCTACTTCAGACTGTTGTTGCTGCTGTTTGCCATTTATTTATGAAAAGCTTTTGACTTACTACTTTTATGACATTAGTCAAATCATAGCTCCTCTAGTTTTCAATTTTCCTTTTTTGGAAAATAAATAATACCTGATACCTCTTGTAATTATAGTTATATAAATCTATGATATTAAAGTAATTTAAAAACTGATTTTATTTGCTACTTACCTACAGTGCCAGATACATCGCCAATCCCCAAAATTAAGATCTGTTTTTTCAGAATTTTCATCTTCACACTGCTTTTCTGAGTTATTATTTGACCAAAGTTGCAAACAGTTAGAACCAGTTAAAAGACGACTACCTAAAATGATACAAGGCATAATTTTTTTCTCTATATAATGTTACATGTATTTTATAATATGTTCCATGGTTTCCCCTCCTTCTACACTACACTCTTTTCCCTTTCTCATTTTATACCATGCAGATAACTTTTACCACTATCTCCTTCACTCCTGGCTCACATGGCAAAGAAAATCACTCCACATGCAAGTCTTTTCCAGAATACTGGTCCCTTTATAACCTCTACTCTCTCATTAACCTTCAAATCACTCTGTAAATGTTCTCTTCTCTAAATATATAATTGTTTTCTTGGAGCAGGTTTCTTTTTTTTTTTTTTTTTTTTTTTTATATTTATTTTTATTTTATTTTATAATTATAACATTTTTGACAGTACATATGCATGGGTAATTTTTTACAACATTATCCCTTGCACTTACTTCTATTCAGATTTTTTCCCTTCCTCCCCCAAACCCCTCCCCCAGATGGCAAGCAGTCTTATATATGTTAAATATATTACAGTATAATTTAGATACAATATATGTGTGTAGAACCGAATTTTTTGTTGCACAGGAAGAATTGGATTCAGAAGGTAAAAATAACAGTTTACATTCATTTCCCATTGTTCCTTTTCTGGATGTAGCTGGTTCTTTCCATCATTAATCAATTGGAATTGGATTAGCTCTTCTCTATGTTGAAGAAATCCACTTCCATCAGCATACATCCTCGTACAGTATCATTGTTGAAGTGTATAATGATCTTCTGGTTCTGCTCGTTTCACTCAGCATCAGTTGATGTAAGTCTCTCCAAGCCTCTCTGTATTTCTCCTGTTGGCCATTTCTTATAGAACAATAATATTCCATAACATTCATATACCATAGTTTACCCAACCATTCTCCAATTGATGGACATCCATTCATCTTCCAGCTTCTAGCCACTATGAAAAGGGCTGCCACAAACATTTTGGCACATACAGGACCCTTTCCCTTCTTTAGTAGTTCCTTGGGGTATAAGCCCAGTAGTAGTATGGCTGGGTCAAAGGGTATGCACATTTTGATAACTTTTTGGGCATAATTCCAGATTGCTCTCCAGAATGGTTGGATTCTTTCACAACTCCACCAACAATGCATCAGTGTCCCAGTTTTCCCACAGCCCCTCCAACATTCATCGTTATTTGTTCCTGTCATCTTAGCCAATCTGACAGGTGTGTAATGATACCTCAGAGTTGTCTTAATTTGCATTTCTCTGATCAATAGTGATTTGGAACACTCTTTCATATGAGTGGAAATAGTTTTAATTTCATCATCTGAAAATTGTCTGTTCATATCCTTTGACCATTTATCAATTGGAGAATGGCTTGATTTCTTATAGATTAAAGTCAATTCTCTGTATATTTTGGAGATGAGGCCTTTATCAGAACCTTTAACTGTAAAAATTTTTTCCCAATTTGTTACTTCCCTTCTAATCTTGTTTGCATTAGTTTTGTTTGTGCAGAAACTTTTTAATTTGGTGTAATCAAAATGTTCTATTTTGTGATCAATAATGGTCTCTAGTTCTCCCTTGGACACAAACTCCTTCCTCCTCCATTGGAGCAGGTTTCTTGAGGAGCTTCTGGAGGCAGCCTTAGTTTCAGTTCAGTTCAATAATCCCAAAAGTTCAGATCCTTTATTATGTCCTTCAAAGTCCTGAATCTTTTCCTGGGCTTGGTTAGCTTTAATAGAGGCCTATCTCTCTCTCCTTGGTTCCTGAGAGTTCTTGTCTGAATGTCTCCAACAAGCACAAAGATGAAAGTTGGACCAAATCTTGACTCTGAATCTCCTGGAGCTTCCAGTAGGCTTGTCCTTTTATATGCTCTTTTAAAGGTGTGAAAGTTCTGAATTCTGAACTAGAGAACTGTTAAGTACCATTTTCAAGAAAGCAGAATAATTAAAATTGTCTTCTTGGGAGAGTTGGGTAGGGTGATGTTTATAAATTTTGCTGAGACTAAGAAGATTTGGGATAAGGTGGAGAATTTTTTTATATTTCTATTAAAATATGTTTAGTGTAGACTAGTATAGGCTAAAATAGAACTAGAAAAGGAGTTAATGATCTGCTTGGGTCTCAAAGTAATGTAGTTCTTGCTTTCTTTAACCAAAATTAGTAATAATCTTAGAAAGATGTGGACATCTTTCATACTGTATAATTTCACATTGAAAACTGGAGCAGATAATGAGTAAAAGTTTGATGCACGGACAACCTTCCTTCAGGCAAGATAACAGTAACTGTGATAGCAATGATGAGGATGCAGTTTGATAATAACTAAAACAGTTATATTTATTGTTTTAAAATAAATGAATAAATAAATAAATAAACTAAATCTCTAGCCATAACCAACAAGCCCAAGCCCTAGACATGCATATTATCAAATACCAATATTTTTCCATGGATATTCCACTGGCACCTCAAACAAACAAAAAACTTATATACTAGCTTTCCTTCTATTCCTGTTCCTCTTTATTTTACATTCTTTAAGGAACACCACATTTTATAGTCTATATTTGAAATCTTTGTTATCTTTAATTTTTCCCTTACCTTATATCTAATACATTTCCAAGTTTTGTTAATTCTACAATATATTAATTATCCCTCACATTTATTCTCTACTTCTATTTCCACGATTGCTACTCTAGAATTATTACCATCTACCTGAATTACAATATTAACTTGCTAACATACTATCCTGCCTCTTTTCTGCCTCCCATCCAAACCATCCTTCTTACTGCTGTCACATTAATGTACCTAATTCATAGACTTGCATATATCTCTCATCTGCTCAAAAACCTGCAGGTGCTCACTACTGCCTAACAAATAAAGTTCAAATTCAAAGACTTCCTCAAGTTGGTATGATTGTACTTTCTATATTTATTCTATTTTATTTCTATATTTATTCTATATTATTGTTCTTCACTTTTTCTCACCTCAGTACTTTTCAGAATCCTCTGTACTTTTAAAGTTTTAATGTTTATTAAATTATTGTATATTCTGAAGCCAAACATAGGATTATCAACCTTTTTTATACTGAAGGTTAAATAAACTAAGATTAAGAAGATTACCAATAGTTACTGTATATAGATTGAAATCCATCATCAAATATATTTTTAAAAATGTTTATTCCTTTTTAATACTATTGTTTAAATAAGAGTTTAAGTATCCTTTGATTTAAAAGCATTGTTACAGTCAACACAATGAAACATGATGGGTCATTGGCCTATCCTTTCTACAATTCTACAATTAAAATAATGATAATACTTTTTATGATTTCTCTAAAAAATTACATATCAATTTATGGAACATAAATGGAAACTCAAGCAATGTTGCAAAGATCTGTTATTTAGAATATCAGGAAATTTCTCAAGTTGAAATGTTAGCAAATTAAAATTTAATATGAGAAGAGTATCATGTGATACTCTTCTCATAACTAGGCAAAATATCATGTTTTATTTAATGATGTTTTCTTACCTGTGGGATCCCAAGTTATATTGTGTGCTATGGAATCCAGAAAAAATTGGCCACTTTTCTGCCACTGATTATATAATTCCTAAAATTAAAAATAATGATTAAGATGAGCATTATCAGCACCTTTTCCCACTCTGTAATAAATGTATAAATTTGTTGCTTATTTCCATTGCATGGAATCATTTGCAAAGAAGGGAAGTTCAAATAATTCAGTTAGTCATAAGTAAATGAGATGAAGGAAATTGGTATAAATATGGCCTACTCCCAATAGCTCAACCATCTTTCCTTCAAATTACTTGCCTCCAAATTACAAACTCCATACCATTAATTCCATGCTCATGATAGAAACAACCAAATATTGAACAAACGTACTTAATCCTTTGGGCACTATTCTCTTAAACTACCTCACATTTAGACACTGATTTTATTATACTAATGTTCATTTGTTTAATGGACATCTAAAATTGTTAATCATCTCTGTGATCTTAAGTTATAATTCATCACCAAGAGACTCTAAGATTAGAATTAATATAATTTAAAAATAGAATCCAGAATAAGAGAAGTTGTGAAAATTTAATTTAAGATTTCTCATTTATAGAAGAACACTTTAAGATCTACAGCAACAAAGTAGATCTTTGTACTAGATAGATCAAGTGATACTGCTTTTTTTGTGAGGACTTAAATATTTCCCTGAGACTTTCTTCTAATCAGTTTCCTTCCATTCTCTATTACATGTACATTTATTGCCACTTCTGAAGTCTAAACTATTTCTCCAATAAAGTAATTGTTTTTTCCCCCCAAGCTTTCATAATTACTATCAGAATCCCCAATTATGTGCAGAGAAAGATAACGTGATGAATGCTTCTTTTGCTTTAAACTTTAGTGAAATAATTTTTAAATGTCTGTATTAGTTTTTAATTATTTAATTCTTCTGTCATGTTGTATGTTAGAAAGACCAATGATCTAGGAATAAAAAGACTTGGATTCCAGTCTAAGGTCTGTCACAAATTAGGTGCATGATCTTAGGCAACTCATTAAACTTTTCTAAATCTCAGTTTCCTCAAGATGGAATTAATATCAGCTAATGAGATACTGAATAAAGTAATTTGAAAAGAATAAAGTCTTGTGTAAATATGCAAACATTATTATTTTATCTGACAATGACACTTTATGCTATTTTGGAAATCTTAAGTTTCATCCTGAAGGGAGTTAGGGGAAAACAAACAAACAAACAACTGATCACTTAGTGATCTGTCATCCTTTTTATTCATAAAATTATTACATATATTCCTGAAGTCAGCTAATAATCCCAGTTCTTTTTGTTACAGTTCTGATTGTTTATTTTTTAAAGGCCATTGCACAATTTTTTGTACTATACTTTGAAGCCTACAGGAAACAAAAACTGTTCATAACTAATTACAACTATATTAAAGACAAAAAGAAAGAAACATGGATATGTATTAAACATTTCAAAGGTACATAGATTTACTATGTACCTTTGAAGATTTCATAAAAGTAGAAATGAAAATGCAATTATTGTATAGCTTATTGCTAAATTTTAGTTCAAGTATTCAAATGCTTACCAATAAAATAAGCAAAGAATCACTAAAATCAAAATAATTTCAAGATAGTTCATCTGAACTGGTTTATAATTGCAGTAAAATATACTTAAGAAAATGCTTAATATACCTTTAACAATGCAGAAATCCAGATCTTATTTGTTATTATTTTCCTAAATATTGATTTAGACACTGTGATTCATAAAATATTAGGAAAAGAATCTTCCAATAAAAAAGAAATTTTAAATCCCTTTTAAAAAAATAAATAAACTGCTTACCACATTAGAAGTGTTCTTTTGTTTTAGTAGGTTAACTGGCTCAAAAACACAGATAATATTTCCATATGATGCTGCAATCTTTAAGTAGAAAAATTAATTTTAATATGTATCATGACAAAGAAATGCTAATTACATTTTTATGTAGAACACTAAAATTTTTGTAGCTTTCTTCTCTATAACTCTCCAGCAGAAAAATATCTAAGCTTTCTTGGAATTAAAAATTACATGTGCAATACAATAATATAGTATGAAGATCAATTATGAACAATTTAGCTATTCTCAGCAATACAAAGATTCAAGATAATTCCGAAAGGCTTAATGATTAAAAGTGCTGTCTACCTTCAGAGAATGAACTGGTAGCATATGAATAGCAGATTGAAACATCTTTTTTCTTTATTTTTCTTATGTTTCTTTTTTCACATGCCTTCCATGTAAATGTGTTTTGTATAATTGCTTATGTATAACTATGTCAAATTGCTTGCCTTCTCAATGGAAGAAGAGGTGAAAGGAGAGGTAGAGAATTTAGAAGTCAAAATTTGGAAAATACAATGTTAATATTGTCTACATGTAATTAGGGAAAATAAAATATTAAATTTTAAAAAGAATTAAAAATAACACTCTCATAATTAAAATTGCTTCCAGTTCATAATATCTATACCATCCAAACATTCTTCTTGATTCTACTTTATGAAATATTATGGAATAATATTCCTTAGATAAAGAATCTGAAGAGCATGATTCCATTTCTAGCTCGGATGCTTACTTTATTCATGGCAATTTAGGCAAATCCCTTAAGGTCTCAGAGTCTAAGTTTCTGCATTTGTAAAATGGAGTAATTGAATTAAATAATCTCTAACCTTTCTTATTGCTTTAAATCCCAGATCAAATACTACTATCACTACTGACTGAAATATGGTTTTTAGAGTATAGTACATAACACTATTAGTTTATTATTTTCCCAAATAAATTTATTTCAAACCAGGTTGAATGCATAAATCAAAGCTCATACATGGTTTGGTATTTTTTAAACCACCCCTTGAATATTTCTTTCTTTTAAAATGAAGCAATTCATTTCCAGAGGTATCTTCCTTTAAGATGCCACAAAAGTGGAGTTTACAAAGGACCTTAGAAATCATATAACACAATTCTCTCATTTTTCTCACAGAACTGAAGTCTTAAGAAATCCTCTGTTCAAGGACACAGTTAGTGGCAGTCTCCAGCATTCACAGCCAATGAATTTCAGAGACTTTTCCTCTTCATTTTACAAAAGATGGAAACCAAAGGCCAGTGAGATGAAGGGATTGTCTAAAGTTCACACAGCTAGTCATCTAGAGATATAAGCCAGTGCCTTCATTTTTCCACATAAGAAATTGCCTTGATAAACTGTTCCTTCCCAAATTTGAAACTCCATAAATTAATCAAACCTCTAGATTCTACATGACTATCCTATTCTGAGAGATTCAAAATCCCAGAAAAGTATTCACATTGAACTATCCTGGGTCCCTATCCAATCCTTTGACCTCTTAAAACCTGAAATTTTAAATCTATAAGAGAAACAAATGAAACTTTGAAATTACACAAAATGTGTTTATCTTTGTTTTGTACCAATATTTACTCAATATATCTTTTCCTACTTTCATTTACTTCTGATAAAGTAATTTCTCTGAAACTGAAATTTTACTTTCTTCTTTCAACTGCATTAAGTGCATTAAATTTTACATAAAGTAAAAAAAAATTTCTATCAAAATACAAGTTAATGTACATAATTCATGCTATGCAAATCAGAATGGCCTGAAATTGCCGAAAAGAATTGGGTGAAAGTTACAAAAGTCTAAAGAAAAATAAGTAAAATGAAAAATTTTGCGGGGGGGGAAGGGGGGGCAGCTAGGTGGCACAGTGGATAGAGCACCAGCCTTGAATTCAGGAGGACCTGAGTTCAAATCTGGTCTCAGACACTTAACTCTTCCTAGCTATGTTATCCTGGGCAAGTCACTTAACCCCAGCCTCAGAAAAAAAAAAAAGAAAGAAAGAAAGAAAAATGTTTAATATATGAAATTTATATTTCTTCAATATATAACATGGACTTAAATGACAAGTTTCCTGAATCAATTAATACTAAATGAACAATTTATTCTATTTTTACCAATACAGACAAGTCATATTTGACTTATGACTTATATTTCATTCACAACTGAGTCATATCTACCTTATGACTTATCCTCTATTTTTCCAAGAAAATACTAATTTCAGACTGTGGGTCAGAGTCAGATCTAAAATAGTTATAGCATACCAACCTCTCTACCATGCCCAAACTGAAAAAGCTTCAGTTATATACAGATGATCAAATAAAACCAAACAAAAATGATGAGACAGTTGCAAACAGTCTACCAACAAATGAAGGTGCAGTAACCTGCTTTAATATGTATGGGAATGCCTGCCATCTAGGCGAGGGGGTGGAGGGAAGGAGGGGAAAATTTGGAACAGAAGGGAGTACAAGATATAATGCTGTAAAAAATTACCTATGCGTATGTACTGTCAAAAAATGTTATAATTATAAAATTAATTTTAAAAATTAAAAAAAAAAAGAGGACCTTAACAAAGAGACTTCTTCTTTAAAGTATCTTTTTTGTGCTGATTCCACACATTTGCTAAAAAAATTTTCATTTGGTTTTGTTTGGTCTCATTTGGGTCCCCAATTGACTGTCCTATTAATGAAATGTCCTACCTTTGAAAATTAACATAAGCAAGTTTTAGGTGAGTATGGGGCATCTGAATCAATTTCCCAGGGCTTAGTCATCCTTAATAATATTATCTGACATTTTATGGCATTATTTTATGACTTTATATTTAGGGTCATGGAGTAGCTGGCAGTGCTGTGAATAGAGTATCAGGCCTAGAATTAGGAAAACTCAACTTGATGAGTTCAAATCTGGCCTAGACACATACTAGCTGTGTGATCTTGGACAAATCTTGTTTGCCTCAATTCCTCATGTATAAAACGAGCTGGAAAAGGAATAGCAAATCTCTCTAGTATTTCGGACAAGAAAATCCCAAATGAAATCATGTAGAATCAGACACTACTGAAAAAAAAAGAATGAAAAACAAATATCTGAGCATTATAGAATCATGCATCTAAAAATAAAAGAACTTAGAAAGTATTTAATGCAACTCTTTCATTTTTTAGATGAAGCAGTAAATCCAGGACCAGAAAGACTAAATGATTAACTTAAGGTCACGAAGATAATGAACTTCTGTGGTCCTAATTTCTCTAAACTGCTGCATTTGACACTGTTGAATATCTTCTCCTTCTTCTAGATATGCTTTCTTCTCTGGAATTTCATGACAGTATTCATTCTTGGTTCACCTGTCTCCTCAGTCTCTTTCCTAGTTTTTCAATTACATCACACTTCCTAATTGTGGCTTCCCAATGTGTTGTCCTGGTCCTCTTTTCTTCTCCATATCAGTTCTTAAATATTTGTGCATATTATAAACCTTTCTGGCAGTCTGGGATCTTTCCCAGAATAATGTTTTCAAATTCATAAAATAAAATGCAGAGAATTATGAAGGAAAGCAATCATATTAAAAATATTTAAAAACAAGTTCACAGATTTCAAGTTAAGAATCCTCACCCCGCTCTTTCTTGATAAACTTATCAAATCTCATGAGTTTAATTATCACCTCTATGCAGGTAATACCTAGATTTATATATATCCAGCCCAAAGTTACTCCTCTGAGCTTCTGTCTCATACTACTAACTGCCTTTTGGACATTTCAAACTGGATATCCTAGAGATACATTAAACCAAATATATCTAAATCTGCCATTCTCTCTCCCTCTCTCCCTCTCCCCAAATCCTCCCTCCTTTTCTTTTCCTTGGAGACTATCACCATTTTTCCAACAGCTTATACTTGTAATCTCAACTCCTAACTTTCTAACATCTAACATATCTAATCAGTTGCTAGATCATGCTGTTTTTACCTCCATAACTTCTTGCATACAACTATTTGGTTCTACTCACAAAGCTATCATTTTAATTTAGGCTTTCATCATCTTTCATTGCAATGATCTCTTAAATCTCCTTGACTCAAATCTCTCACTATCCAAATAACCTATACATTCTGCTACCAAAATATTATTCCATATTCAGAGATCTGAACATGTGATTTTCTTATTCAATCAACTCTAATAGCTAACTAGGATAAATAACAAAAAACTCTTAGCTTTTGACATCCTTTAAAACCCAGCCCCAACTTTTTCAGTCTGATTGTATTCTGTAATTTAGTCAAGCTGGTCTCTTTTTTATACAATGGCTTTTTATTTCTCCTCTCCATGATTTTGTATTGACCATATCCATCCTCCATGACTAGAATGCACTCCTTTCTTGCCTATGCTTAAAAAGTCTTCTCTTTCTCCCCCCCCCCCCAGGGTGGGGTTAAGTGACTTGCCCAGGGTCACACAGCTAGGAAGTATTTAGTGTCTTAGACCAGATTTGAACTCGGGTCCTCCTGAATTCAAGGCTGGTACTCTATCCACTGTGCCACCTAGTTGCTCCCTTCTCTTCCTTAAAGACACAACTTAAGCACTATCTTTTCCACAATATTTCTTGATTCCTTCAATTTCTTGTGTCTTTCTCAAACTATTTTGTATTTAACTACCATATACTAATATTTATTAGCCTTTTAAAATAATATAATTCAATGTATGAAAATATATATCCATTAGAATGAAATCTTCCTGGAAAGAGTTGATAATTTATTCTTTGTTTTTGTATCCACAGAAACTATTGGACATTTCAAACTAGATGCTCCAAAGGCATTTTAAAACCAACATATCCAAAACTAAATTCATTACTTTCATCCTTAAATCTCCTTTTTTCCAAACTTCCTTATTTCTAATTCAAGTCCTCCTGGACTTCAATGTTTATAACTTTGGTATGATCCTCAGTGTCTCACTCTCCCTTATCCCATATATCCAAGTAGCTGCCAAATCTTGCTCTTTTTACCTTTTTATGATTTCTCACATCTGACCTCTTTTTTCCACTCTAACAGCTACCACTTTAGTTCAGCCCACCAACACCTCTTATCTAGATTATCATAATAGTCTTTTAACTGATTTCTAGGACTCAAGACTCTCACCATCCTAACCATGATACCAAAGTAATTTTTCTTAAGTGTCAATATGACTATGTGATGCCCAAACTCAGCTAATTCCAGTGGTTTCTTACTGTCTCTAGAATAAAATAGAGACTCCACAAATTAGCTTTTAACATTAGAAAGACTAAATTGGCACAATTGATATTTGCATATATGTATATTTTATCCATAAGGCAAAGAAAATTTTTATTTCCAAGTAAAATTATAGTATTTTGCATTACCTGACAAGTGTGGTCCTTACAGCTTTAAAATCCTATACCAATTATCCACAATCTACCATTCCAGCCTTGAAGGATGTTAACTCTTTGTCTTATACTTTTAAAGATTTAGCAAAACTAGCTTTTAATCACAACACTTCATCTCCCTTTTTTGTACTTTTGGATAGTCTACCCCCCATTCCTGGAATGTACTCTCCTTCCTTAACTCCCCTTCAATGTCTTTCTCTTCCTTTAAAATGCAGTTAAAAGGGCAACTAGGTAGTGCAATGGATAAAGCACCAGCCCTGAAGTCAGGAGGACCTGAGTTCAAATATGCCCTCAGACACTTTAACACTTCCTAGCTGGGTATGACCCTGGGCAAGTCACTTAACTCCAATTGCCTCAGCAAAAAAAAAAAAAAAAAGTTAAAGATCTTCTAGTGCCTTCTCTCCTGAATTATTTTATATTTAACTATTTTGTACATTTGTATTTATTAACTTCATACTAATGCACTTAATGTCTCCTCAATTAGAATATATTATTCTATATATATTATTCTATATATTCTAATATATTAATACATTAGAATATAAACTCAGTGTAGACTAAGGATTGTTTCATTATTTGCAGTTTATCTCCAGAGCCTAGCTCAATAGCTAACACAAGTGATGTTTTACAAATACTTGACATTGACTGAGGGGTCCATGATTTCTTTGGTATAAAGAACCTTATCAGGTTAATTAATTCATTCTGTCAGTGAAGGTAGGCAACATTTCTATAACATAATCTTAGAGAATTATCTACAAAACTTAAAAGCTATGTGACCTGCCTGGGATTACACAGCCAGATATTTATCAGAGGCAGAATTTGCTAGACCATACTAACTTCAAGATGGTTTCTCCATACACTTCATCTTGCTGCCTTTGATATTCTTTTTAGTAAAGGGCTAAAGTCATTTCTTATTTCTAAAATAAAAATTCATTTTTATAATATTTATCTTATACCTAGTCAGTGGATATTCAAACATAAAGTATTATTTCTCTCTACAACTCAGAGAGGGTAACCATAACACAATTATAAACAAATAGGTCATTCATTCATTTCTAAGCATTCAAATTAATTCCAATCAGACAAAGAATTTTTCTTATACAATAGACTTGCATGTAAAGTTAAGCATCAGAGCAATAAGATATGTGTTTCTGAAGCTACTAACTTACAAAACATGCCAATAATAAATTCAAAGTTTTTATACTTTTTATACATACCTTGCCTTGTTGCATTGAACAATCAACGCATCCTACTTGAATGTTCCCATGCTTAGCTCCAGGGATTATCTGTAATCTTTCAAAGTTACTTCCCAGTATTACGACATCACATCCAGAAGCATAGGCCTTTAAAAAAAATATATATATTAAAAAGAACCTTAATAAGCCATATGTTGTTTCAAATCATTAATAAAAAGAGAATTGAAGAATTAAAAGAGCTTTTAAATTTTTGCCATGCTCAGAAAATTGGCAAAGATGAGAAAAGTCGAGCAGAGTCAATGTTGGATGGGATATGTAAAGACAAGGACAGTAATACATTATTAGCAAAGCTGTGAATCAATACAACTTTTCTGGAAAGCAATTTAGATTTATGGTAGATTTATGACCATAACATCCATACTTTGACCCAGAGATCCTACTGCTTAGTATATATGCCAAAGAGGTCAATGACAAAAAATAAAATCAAAAACAAAAAAAGAAATTATTCATACACATACCAAAATATTTATAGCAGCATTTTTTCCATTTTAAATTCTAGTAAAAAACTGTAAACAACTGAGGGACAGCAAAATAAAAATTGGTACATAAATATAAAAAATTTGATTGTGCCTTAAGAAATGATGAGTTTTATGCATACGGAGAAACCTGGGATGTACATGAAAGAAAAGATGGCAGAACTAAGAAAACAATAAATAAAATGTCCAAAGAATGTAAATAAGAGCAACAAGTAAAATGAAAACTGAACTTTTGTGAAGTTATAAAATGATCATGCTTAAGTCACAAAGAAGAGATATAAGAATGTAACTCCCTTTCTGCTCAGAAGATGTAGGGTAATTATGTGTGTGGAAAACCATAAAAAAATGAGTTGGTTTATTTTGCTGAATTGCATTCCATGCACAGGAGTCACAGCCAATAGGAAAAAAAAGAAATAAGAAATCTAGATGTTATAAAAACAAAAAGTAAAAATCAATCAGAAGTCTTAAAAACAATAACTGGAAAAAATAAGATTATTTCTCCAGGGGACTAAGTCTGGAATCATTTATGTAAGTTCCTTTGAAGACTTAAAAGACTCAATGCATAAATAACACACACTTCCCTAGGATTGATAAACTGAGTAAGTATTGCTATTGAGTAATTCACTAGTACTAAGTTTATTCAATTAAGCACATTTCTGAGAAGCCATTTCTGTTCAATATCCTTCCCATCCTTACTTAAATAGTTCCATTTTAGAAAATGAAATTGAACAAGCAATTAATAAACTCCCTAAAAAAAAAAAATCTCCAGGGCTAGATGGATTTACAAATTAATTCTACCAAACATTTAAAGAACAAGTAATCCCAACACTATACAAAAAATTTGGAAAAATGGGGGAGTCCTACCAAATTCCTTTTATGACATAAATATGGAGCCAATATCTATACCAGGAAGGGTCAAGAAAATTTTAGACCAATTTTCCTAATGAATCAACGAATATTAATGCAAAAATCTTAAATAAAATATTAACAAAGATTACAACAACTTGTCATCAGGATAATACACTATGACTAAGTAGGATTTATGCCAGAAATGCAGGGCTAGTTCAATATTAGGGAAACTATTTAACATAATTTGACTGTATTAATAACCAAACTAAGAAAAATCATACGATTATCTCAATAGATGCAGAAGAAGCATTTGATAAAATCCAACACTCATTCCTATTAAAAACACTAGAGTATATAAGAATAAATGGATTTTTCCTTAAAATAATAAGAAGCATCTATCAAAAATCATCAGCAAGCATCATATATAATGGGAATAAACTAGAAGCATTCCTAATAAGATCAGATGTGAAACAAGGCTGTCCACTATCACCATTGCTATTTAATATTGTATTAGAAATGTTGTCTTTAGCAGTAAGAGAAGAAAAAAGAAATTGAAGGAATTAGAATAGGTGATGAGGAAACATTTTTTTTACTCTATGCAGGATGATATAATGACATAGGAAAATCCTAGAGAATTAATTATAAAACTACTAGGAACAATTAACAACTTTGGCAGAGTTGCAGGATATAAAATAAATCCACATAAATCATTATCATTTCTTTATGTTACCAACAAAGTCTAGCATCAAGAGACATAAAGAGAATTCCATTTAAAATAACTGTACATATTGATAAATGGTCAAAGGATATTAACAGACAATTTTCAGATGATGAAATTGAAACTATTTCCACTCATATGAGTCTTCCAAATCACTATTGATTAGAGAAATGCAAATTAAGACAACTCTGAATACCACTACACACCTGTCAGATTGGCTAAGATGACAGGAACAAATAATGATGAATGTTGGAGGGGCTGTTGGAAAACTGGGACATTGATGCATTGCTGGTGGAATTGTGAAAGAATCCAACCATTCTGGAAAGCAATCTGGAATTATGCCCAAAAAGTTATTAAACTGTGCATACCCTATGAATCAGTAGTGCTACTACTAGGCTTATATCCCAAAGAAATACTAAAGAGGGGAAAGGGACCTGTATGTGCCAAAATGTTTGTGGCAGCCCTTTTTGTAGTGGCTAGAAACTGGAAAATGAATGGATGCCCATCAATTGGAGAATGATTGGGTAAATTGTGGTATATGAATGTTATGGAATATTATTATTCTGTAAGAAATGACCAGAATGCAGAATGAATAGAGGTTTGGAGAGACTTACATGAACTGAGGCTAAGTGAAATAAGCAGAACCAGGATCATTATACACTTCAACAATGATACTGTATGAGGATGTATTCTGATGGAAGTGGCTATCTTCGACAAAGAGAAGATCTAATTCAGTTCCAACTGATCAATGATGGACAGAATCAGCAACACCCAGAAAAGGAACACTGGGAAATGAGTGTAAATTGTTTGCATTTTTGTTTTTCTTCCCAGATTATTTTTACCTTCTGAATCTAATTCTCCCTGTGCAATAAGAGAACTGTTCAGTTCTACACACATATAGTATCTAAGATATACAATAATATATTTAACATGTATAACAATGCTTACCATTTAGGGGAGGGAGTGGAGAGAGGGAAGAGAAAAGTCAGAACAGAAGTGAGTGCAAGCAATAATGTTGTAAAACTACCCAAGCATATGTTCTGTCAATAAAAAGTTATAATAAAAAAAAATTAAAAAGATAACTGTAGATAATATAAAATATTTGGAGCCTACATGCCAAGACAAAGCCAGGAACTATATGAACATGATTACAAAACACTTTTCACATAGAGTTCTAAACTCTCTTAGAAATCTAAACAACTGGAAGAATATCAAGGACTTATGGCTAGGCAGAGTTAATGTTATAAATACAATTCTACCTAAATTAATCTACTTGTTTAGTACCAAATTGCCAAGAAATTACTTTATAGAGCTACAAAAACTAATAACAAAACTCATCTAGAAGAAAAAAGGGGTCAAGAATTTCAAGAGAATTATTGAAAAAAAATGTAAATAAAGGTGGGTGGCCCAACTATACCAGTTGGGTAGTATACTATAAATATGTTATAAAGCAATGGTCATCAAAACCATTTGGCTAAGAAACAGAGTAGTAGATTAGTGAAATAGGTTAGGTTCTAAGCCCAAAGACTCGAATTTCTAGGATCAGAACTCACTATTTGACCAAAAATTGCTGGGAAAATTGGAAAATAGTACGGCAGAAAATAGGAATACCCTAAAACAAGACTGAAATGATTTCATGATTTAGACATAAAGTGATTCTATAAGTAAATTAGGAGAACAAGGGATAGTCTACTTCTCAGATCTATGAAGCAAGGAATTCATGATCAAAGGAGAACTAGAGAACATTATGAAATGCAAAATGGATAATTTTGAATATATTAAATTAAAAGGCTTTTGTACAAACAAAAGCAAAGCAGCCAAGATTAGAAGGAAAGCAGAAAACTGAGGGAAAAAAATTTTTACATCCAAGAGTTCTGATAAAGTCCTCATTTCTAAAATATATAGAGAATTGACTCAAAATTCACAAGTCATTCTCCAATTGGTAAATCATCGAAGGACAAGAAGACTCAATTTTCAGACATAGAAATTAAAGCCATTTCTAATTAGCTGAAAAAATACTCTAAATCACTATTGATTAGAAAAATACAAATTAAGACACCACTTCACACCTCTTGGATTGGCTAAAATAGCAGGAAAAGATAATGAATGTTGAATGTTGAAGGGGTTGTGGAAAAACTTCGACACTAATATATTGTAGGTAAAATTGTGATTCTGACAACTCCTTAGTCATATAGCTTCTGACCTCAGGAAACTCCCACATCTGCTTGATTCCTGAGACCACTCCTCAATTCACTGATGACCTTGTCAGAAATAATCTAGTCATCTGAGAACCACTTCTTCCTACACCTGAGACATAGAATTAGCATATCTGATTGAAAGCTGGATAAATATATGGCCTTACTTCTGTTTCTCCTCCATACCATTAGAATTCAAGCCCACTTTTGTAATGGTGTTACTTACAATAAAGTTTTGCCCCTTGATTAGGAGATGGGTTCAAGCCTACAAATGGTTCAAAGCCATCCAAATTACCTCAATACAAAGACTTACTTTTACGATAATAAAAAGTAAAAAAACCACTACTACCCTCTGTACAAGACCTCTTCCCTTTGCCAAAGCAGACCTTGGACCCTGGGCTGAAGGAAGTCACATGATCCCTAGGGCTAGAGGTCTTTCAAGGTTAAGACCCTAGGTCAGTGACAGGGAGTTACAGAAAGTGAAGTGACCCACAGAAAGCAGACAACATTGATGACCATCGGTTAGTGATGGTAACTGTAATGTTCTGGGTAGCTTTCTGGAGGTCTTGGGACCAATCTTTGTTTCAGCTGAGTAATCACCATGAGAATAACCAGAGATTAATTCCAAATTCTTTATTATCTCCTTCACATGGGGCCTGGCTAGCTTTCTGGAGGGCCTTCAGATGGGACTTGGTTTCAGTGGAGAAATGAAGGAGAGATACCAGGAGCCTGATCGAAGATGGAATGACCCTCATCCAGTCTTTGTTGGCTCTTATATACTCTATTATATCACATAGGTGTCAATCTTGTAGAACTATATTAAGTACTAAGTACATGTACTGAACTAAGAGAACTATTAATCACCATGCTAAACTAGATAACCATTGCCTTATCAATTCCACTGAGTTAACACCTTATTTCAAGTATACTTCTCCAGAGTTCTGCTCTTTACAGATAACTTCCTTTTAGTCTATTTAAAGAAAAAGCTTGGGATCTTCAACAAAGAGAAGATCTAACTCAGGTCCAATTGATCAATGATGGACAGAATCAGCTACAACAAGTGTTCCTTCTCTGAGTGTAAACTGTTTGCATTTTTGTTTTTCTTCCCAGGTTATTTTTACCTTCTGAATCCATTTCTTCCTTAGCAACAACAAAAATTCAGTTCTGCACACATATACTATAACATATTTAATATGTATGGAAATGCATGCCATCTAGGGGAGGGGGTGGAGGGAAGGAGGGGAAAATATGGAACGGAAGGAAGTGCAAGGGATAATGTTGTAAAAAATTACCTACACATATGTACTGTCAACAAAATGTTATAATTATAAAATTAATTTTAAAAAATAAAAATTTAAAAAACTTAAAAAAAAAAAAAAAAAAAAAAAGAAATAGCTTGGGTCTTTTGCTATTTAAATCCTGACAAGATTCTGGCTTGTCAGGTCCACAAACACATGGTGGGAGCTGGGATGCTTCTGGGGTGTGTTGGGCCTCTGCCTCTCCCTGCAAGGACTAACTAAATGCTCAATCTGAAGATTAGTTAATTTGGGGAAAGGGGTGTTTCAAAAACTGGAATAAAGTTGAGAAATTACAAACAAATTTATGTTCCAAACCAACTTCAATTAGATGGAAATACTTCCTAGGAACTTATATGCTATAAAAACATCCAAATCTACCTATAATTGGGCAATTTTACTTTAAGCAATTCATTAATTCAATTAAGCATTTATTGTGAACCTATGATAAACTAAAATTTATATGACTAATTTTGAGGTTTGCAAAATACTGTACATATCTTATCTCATTTGAACTATAATATACAGAATATTGTGTGCAAATGTGAAGACAAGGAAATAAAAAATGAAATTGCTTTATTTCTGAGCCTTAATTTCTTCATGGTAAAAAGGAGGAGATAGTCTGAATACATTACTCTAGGGTCTAGTCACTGATGAAGGGATTAATAACTGACAGGGTCAAGAAAAACTTCCTAGAAAATGGCACTTGTACTATGACAAAGATTTTTAAGGGGAAGGATGAGGAAAGAGTATGGTTCACATTGGGCGATATTTGTGAGAAAACAGAGGTGGGAGGAAGAATATTTGATTCAGAGCACAACTACTAGTTCATTTTACCTGGAGTTCATGAAGCCTCAAAAGAGGCTGAAAAGGCAAACAGTCAAGTAACCCTATTTACCTCATCTGTAAAAGGAGATGGAAAAGGAAATGGAAAATCATTTTAGTGCCTGCCACATAAATAAATGTTTAGTGTTTATTGATGTTAAAATGCCTTTAAAACGTTAATTGACTGATTGAAAGGTATTAACACAAGCTGACTTTCCTAATAATGTTGGAATTGAATTTTATATACAATAATTTTTTTTACTTAGCTAATACCATCTGAATGAAGTTCAGCAATTTAAACACTAAATGATGTAAAAAAAAAACATATTTCTTAATGGAATTCTTTTAAAAATAAGATTGTACAAATTTAGTTTCTTGACTCCCACCAATCCTCAGGCCCTTGTAAAGAGGCCTCCAACTCCACCCCTTTTCAAGGTCATCAATGATCTACTAATTTTGGTGGTTTTTAAACTCAGTCCTCTTAGACCTCTTTGCAATTTCTGACACTATCCATTATTTCCTAAATATTTTATCATTCCTAGGTACCAAGACACCACTTTCCCTTAATCTTTCTCCTATTCCTCCAAAAGTCCTTTAGTTGTTTTTTGCTGGATCATATCTACTTTCCTCCCACTAAATCTGGCTTAATTGGTTATCTTTCTACTTCTTCAGGTAATCCCATTTGTTCATGATTGTAATCAGGTATTAGCTGAACTCCAATGACCCAGGTTTACACCTTAAAATCATTCTTCCTTCTTTCCTCTTTTTTTTCAACTTTCATACCTAATCAGCTGCCAAGTTTTGTTTGAATTATGTCCAAATATTTCTCATTGCTATTCCTTTCTCTCCATTACTGATTACTACTATAGCCTAATTGGTTTCCATGTATCAAATTTAGCCCTCTCTAATCTATATTCCATAGATATGTCAATTGATATTTGTATTTAAGACAAAAAGGCATCAAGCAATTGGAATCGAGCTGGCAAACAAAGTATCAAACAGATGTAGTAAAGCCAGCCTCAAACAATTTATATGTAAGAGCAATACAATTGTAATTAGTAGATCTTTCAGTGAGAAGATAGATTAATATTTCTTAGCTCCCCACCATTACAGCATATTTAGGAGATGGAATTAGTGTTACAGACATGTATAATGCTTAGATAAGATTAGTGTACGGGAGATAGGATTAGTTCTAGTGTGACCCAGAAGTAGAGTATAGATTAAATCACTTAGAGGGCTGATTAATTTGAAAAGGGAAATTTATACATCATCAAAGTCATCAAGAAAATTCAAATATCTGACCTTATTATCCTTCTAGTCAAAAATGTCCAATGCCTTCCAATTGTTTCTAGGATAAAATGCAAATTTCTCAGTCTGGCATTTAAAATCATCCCAATCTGGCTCCACATTCTTTTCCAATATAATTTCACAATTATTCCCCTTTTCTTACTGTCTAGTCCAATCATCATACAGGTTATTGGTAGCTGTTTATTCTTGACTTTCTACTATGTTTATTCTACTTTCTACTATGACATCATGAATGCTGTCTTGATTTGAATCCAAGTGAGACAGAGTTGCACAAAGTCATCAGTGTTAGGCTCTTCCAGTATAATCAAAGTCCAAAGGCAAAATAAAAGTCAGGATGACTGGCATTGATCCTGCATATAATTGATAACCTTAGCATCTTCACTTTTGAGGTCTGACCAAGTTCTAAGCACTCCACTTTAGCCACCTTCATGGCTGCTGGAACAAATTAATCTCTTCCACCCATTCTACAAGGGGAATTCTTCACATACCTGTAGACATCCTCCTAACACAGTTTGAGGCCTACTTCAGCCTGGTTTAAGCCCATTTGCAAAGATGATTCTACCAGAATATGGTCTGCCAAAAATCAAGAATATAAATGAAAGAAACTCATGCTACAGACACTACAATACCCTGAGGTATCTGAAGGATAGAAAGATACTAAAACCTGGAAAAAAATTATCAAACCTTATTAATTTAATAACAAAAAAGTCAACAAAGAAAACATCAATGAATACTCTTTCATTTATATAAATATGCCTTCTCTGTAGATAATTTTTGATGGAAAAGTTCTAAGGCTCAGGAGACACAGTAAGAAGGGATTTAGTAAGAAGTGATTGATGAAAAAAATAAAATATATCAATGCAAATAATTTTTAATCTACAAGATGCTCTATATCAACCTAGCTTAAGCTTGTTTGTCATCTGACCAGTAAGGCAGTAGAACGCTATCCAAATCAGCTTCAGATAGGTTGCATTATCATCTCTATGTAGATAACCACCAAGTATGATGATGGTGATGATAGTAATGATGAACTATTTATATCTAATCATAATCTCTTCCCTGAAACCCAGTGCAACATTACCAATTACAAGTTGTACATTTTTATATCCATGTCCCATCTGTACCTTCAATTTAATGTCTCTAAAATAGAATCAACATTTCCTTCAAAACATATCTCCCTTTCGATATTCTCTATTTTTGTGGAGTATCACTATCATTCTAGTTACTATCATTCTTCCCATTTTCATTGCCCTCATTCCTCAAATCTAAATTAGCTGACAAATCTCTTCTCAACCCCATTTCTACAGTGTTTTTCTTATCTCCTCTATTCAACTCAAATTCTACCTCCATAAAGCCTTTGTTGATCTGAGCTACTAACATTTCACCCTCTTTAAATTACTTTGCTATATATTTATTTAGCAATATTGGAGAGCAGGGATCTTTATAAGTATTTGTCCAACTAAACTGAATTGTATTTTGTTTTAAACATCAAAGTCACCTCTAAAATGACAAATGGTTCTGTCAACTAGTCATAAATGCCACCTGCATTTTCAATTACAATTAGGCCAGAGCATGAATAAATTCATGGGTAAGTGCAATACATAGCCAAGTACATATTAATCAAAATATTGCCAACACAAACTTACCTAGAGACTTTTGGATCAGTTCTGTACCGTTTTCCAGGGTCTATCACAAAGATATGAAAAACAATGTAGGGAAGACAAACCATTTTACCTAGCATAGTTAAATCTATCCAAATGGCAATGGAAAGATTTCCATGTTTGAAAATGTTAGAGGAAAAAGTATTTCTATGTGTGGTTTCTCTAGTATAATTTGGGATTGATATAAACAGTATATTATCCAAGAGAAAATTCACTGTCAAAGAAAAATTCTGTAATCATAACCGGCTTAACATGCTGGTGACCCTGAAGCCTAAGGAGAAAGCTCACTGGACTCAACATGTGACATTCTTTCAGAAACATGACTATAAAAATGCAACCTAAACTTTAGTGTTTCTGACATTATTGACATAGGGATCATAATCACCCCCCAAAGGTGAAACTTATTAAAATTATTCCAAAGAGGAATGAACTGCTTCATAAATAGTAAGTTTCCCCTCTCTCCTACTAGAGGTCCTCATAAATGAAAACCAAGGACTCATTGTTGGAGATATTACAGAAGTAATTAAGTCAGATATAGATTAAATTAGATTAGCTGAGATCATTCCCAAACATGAAATTCTATAATTCTTCAATATCATGTCCATGACATAGTTTAAAGAAAAAATACTGGGGTCAGAATAACAAATAAGAAAGATGAGAGCCAAATATATATTTAGTGCCAAGATTAGGAAGAGAGGAAACAGGACCAAGGAGAGATTATACTAGTCATTTTGGAAAGATCACCACAGTCTGAGAGTCAAGGACTTGACTGCTATAAAAGACAGTAAAATTTATCACAATTTAGCAATTTATAGAAATTATAGTGTGTATCCCTAAAAAGTTATGGTATTAAGTTGACATCAAACATTGAACAACAGATTCAGAAACCTTCTTGGAGAAAATGTTTCAAAAAAACAACTGAGAAAGAGAATAATAAACTAATCAATCACTAGAAAAAGGTACCTGGAAATAGGTAGACTTCTTCTAACTTTATCTACACTCAAGTTCCTCAGATACTTTTTTATCTAAAAGGAGGCATTTGAAGATTACATCTAAGCATGATATCTCATCTTTTTATTGAATCTACAGCAACAGTTCCCTTTGTTCAAAATCTAATATATTTAGAACCTATTGACTCCTGATTTACTTATTTAAATGCTTAGAGGGAAAAGTAATTTTTGCATCGTGAAACAAAGTATCTAGATAAAACAGGTGCACAAGTCCAATATTACTCTCTGTAGGAAGTTTAGTACCTCAAGGGCTGATAAGTCACAGAAAATTCAAAAGCGTACTTAGGCACTTATAATATGGAAATCAAACTAAGGGCTTCGTTCCGTTTTACTTAGTTCCATGTATTTATGGAATGGAGGAAATAATAGTCAATTTAGTTATGTCCCAAAAATGGCCTCTGGAATGTTTCATCTTTTAGAGAACACTTGCAACACTGTTACTCTAAATTACATTACTAAAATATGTTCATGAAATTAAAACGATACTTTTACTCTGATATTTCACTGTAATGACATTTTCAGGATGAATACTTACAAACCTCCCTTATCAGTGAGATAAAATTCAGATAAAGTCCTTCTGGCTCACTTTATATAAATTCCAGACTGTATGAATTTATATGAATTTACACCGTATTATGGGTTGTAGTTAAGTAAAGTATAACTTCGAACATGTTTCATTCATGTAAGCAAGTTTCTTTACATTTTAAAGAAATCGCATTATCACATATGTCTGGAAAAATAGTTAAAGGGCTTTCTCTCCACACGGCTATTCTTTCTTCATGTATTTTACATTGGAATTTGTTGTTAACTGCAAAACAAGTAACGATTGTTTCTAAGACACCCACTCTTTAAATTAAAACAGCCACATAATTTTATAGTAGAAACAAGTCCAAAAAGAACGAAAGGAATTGCTCCGATTTTCAAAACTGACCAGGCTTTTTGTAGACTTTTTAGCTCAAATCTCTGCATTCATTTGCGCACGCCCCCCGCCCCCAGCTCAAGAATCAGTCCCACTTCAGGTTTCAGAATCAATCTAACATCCCCAATACTAGCATTGCCTTCCCCTTTTCCACCTCGACCCTGCAGAAGCCCCGGTTTCTCGGCCCGCGTGTCCTGCCCTTTCCCAGCCCCTCATCCGTCTTCCTCCGGCTGCGTTCGGGCGCATCCCCCAGCTGTCATCGCAAAGCGGACCGAGAACCAAGGGGTCCGGGGCCCCAGGGCCGCGCAAAGACCGGGCAGGGGCCGCCGCGGGGAAGGCAGGGCCGGGAGATCCACTCACCGTGAACCGCTGGTCACCGACGCTCCCTACGGAGAAGCAGTGGTCCCCGGGGTTCACGGCCCCGGTTAGGACCTGGTGCAGGTTCATGTCGTCACTGCCCCCTCCGGTCGCTCGCTTCTGCCTCACTCCCGCAGCTGGGGCCGGGGCATCGATGCCAGCCTCATGCCCGCAGCTGGAGTGCAGGGAGTGGGGGGGTGGGGGAGAGGCTGGGGCGCTCAGTGGGGAGCGGGGGGGCGGCAGCGGCTGCTCTTCTCAGAGACGAGGATAGACTTGCGGCGACTGCGGGCACGCAGACCTGGTGCCGCTTTGCCCAGGCCCGCGGCTCATTCCGAGCCGCGCAGCGTAGAACTGGAGAGGGGAGGAGAAGGGAGAGACGAAGAGAAGAGTAGAGGGGGCTTGGAGGAAGGAGGAACAGGGGCGGAGCTAGGGGGCGCTGAGCTGCCTCTAGAGCGCACCTGTCACCTCCTGTACTAGACAGCTCCGGGTGTCAGCGAGACCAGCTCCGGAACCACCCGCGCCGGGGCCGCAGGTCTAGGTCGGACTCTTGCCCAAGAACGAGCAGCAAACACTGGGGGGCCAGGAAGTAGAGAGAATGACTTCCTCTTCAGCGGCTGGAAGTCGGCTCCTGTGGAATGCGGGTGACGCAGTAAGCCCACAGTGTCCCTGCACGCTTCTTCCCTAACCTGTCCCTTTTCGGTTCCGGTCCTCGCCACCCGTTTCCCTTCCCCCGTCACTGGCCTAGATCGTTAGGAGTGCGTCGCTGTCTCTGGAAAAAGACCTATCGCGAGATTTTACGCGGCTTAGGTCTGATAGGGCGGGAGTTGTTAAAGGGACTTAACAGCCGTTGTCATTTTCATAATGAGTGAATCGAAATGCTTGACTCCGTCCGCTTCCTCCAGGTTGACCAATCCCCATCTTGAATCTATTTTAGTCTCCACCCATTGTAAGAGAAGAACGAATCGATTTGGTGCTAGTGGGCAGCCGCATTGTGCTATATATTGTTAAGTCTCCTGGGAAGCAATGAATGGAGGAAGGTGGGGTTTAGTTACCTCATTCTCGCCTGAACTTCTTATGGGTAGGTATAGAAAAGCTGTCCGGCTGACCGAATGAAACATTTTTATTCTAATGCAGAATAAAACCTCTTCTAACCTCGCGTTGACTCTTTCCCAGCAAGCAGCGCAGTTTTTGGGTGGATAACGATAGTGTCCTCAGTGAAAGTGACTCCTGGAGCTTTCTTGTGGCTACGTACATAAGGGCCGAGTTTACATGAGACTTTCAAACTTTAAGTAGTTAGGGTTGTCTTTTACTTTTGTATCCCCAGAGTTTAGCACAGTGCCAGATACACAGTAGCCACTGAATGAATGGAGAAAGGGAGAAATGAGGAGATAAATTTTACAATATTTGACAACTCATTGAATGTATTAGATGAGGAAAAGTAAATAGTAGAGGATAATTGTGGATAAACTCGAAGGATGATGGTAACCTCAGTAGCAATGAAAACGTTTGGTAGAAAATAAGAAGTTTGATTTTGGACATGTAGAGTTTGAGGTACTAACAAGACAACCAACTTGGATTATCTAAAAGGTAGTTAGAGAGCTAGAGCTTAGGAAAGAGATGGAAGCTCTAGTTATATAGATGTAGGAGACATCTGTGTAAAGGTGATAGCTCAACTTAACTAGAAGTAATGAAGTGAAATAAGATTGCATTAGGCAGTTACTTCTATTGTACACTTAAGGAGTTTTAAAGACTTGTAATTTCATTGCTGTATTTCCCCATCCTGTGCAAAGTGCTACACCGCTATACAGTCTTCATAAATTGCTGGGAACAAAAACAAATATATCACTTCTCAGCCACCTTTTTGGTAATCGGGCTCGTCAGAATTTAGCCAGCTTGCCTAGACCATATTCAAAGTCCTTCCAATCTTAGTAGGATCTACCAAAATTTTTTGGTATTATTTGGTATTTGTTTAGCCATTAAATTCCTTTAAAAGTGTGTAATAGATGGAAGATTCCAATAAGTATCCAAATTCTGAACTACAAGTGTATTTTTACAAAAAAAAATGAAATTTTTAAGTTGAATTGGATTTGGTAGAGATATTGAGACAGGGCTTGATTGGACCAGAAAACTGGTTTCTTTCCAGAAACAAGATGCAGAGAGGAGGTTAAAGGTCACATTAGTTTAATGTTGAAGATAGGTAAGGGTTAAAAACTGGTTCAAAGAAAAGAAACAATTCCTTTATATCCTGGAAGAAGGATTATTACCCCTGCAAAGGGGTACAAGATCTCATGAATCAAAGCATTCTGAAGCACTTCTTTTTTTCTGTTATAATAATGAATGAAGTATAAGGAAATTTTTGTCATAACCACCATACACTTTTTTTTACATATCTTAATTACAAGAAGAATAAAGAGTTCTTCCTTAGTGGAGAATTGGATGGAGGGGAAAGCAGCCTATGATTCCTATCTCCCCTTCCACTTTTAAAAACTGTTGTTTCTACAAATGATGTATTATAAATGTTTCTCAAGGTGATATTAAAATCTGAATGATTACTTAAATGTGTGCTAACTTGATTGATAGTGATAAAGGGAGGAAATAAATATTTATTAAGCTCCCATAAGGTGCCAAGTATTATGCTTATTTACTACTTTTAACAAACTTGGGAAGTTATTCTAAATCCCCTTTTGCAATCAAGAAAACTGAGGAAAAATAAGTGATTTGTTTAGTATCACACAACAAGTAAGTGAAGTTAAGAACAATAAGACCTACCCCAAGGGGAGCAAATTTAAAAGTATTGAGATTTTATAAAAGCATTTTGAATTTTTTTCTCAGTTCAAATTTGCTAGGGATTAGAATGAACAGATAGTGGTGAATATAGTACATTGACTATAGTGAATAAGACCAGAGATAAGAAACCCCAGTTGTCCAAGTAGACAAAGCCAAGCTAACTTTAACTTTCAAACTGCCTACTTCCAATCTAGAAAAGGAAATCTCTCATAGAGAATTTGAAGCTGAAAGAAAGCCACATGCACTTCTACCCCCAAGAAAGGAAGGAAGCTAGTTTTATTATGGCTCCCTGGATTTGATAGGGTCACTAGCTGCTTAAATGAATATATTCATATTATTCTATGAATAGACTATGTAAATTATAAAACATACATAAAAGTAGAATTTTTCCATCTTTTTTAAAATTAATTTTATAATTATAACTTTTTTGACAGTATATATGCATGGGTAATTTTTTATATTATCCTTTGCACTCACTTCTGTTCCTAATTTTCCCCTCCTTTCTCCCCCCCTCCCCTAAATGGCAGGCCATCTTATACATGTTAAATATGTTATAGTATATATACAATTTATTCAGCCAATCTCCAAATGATGGGCATCCACTCAGTTTCTAGTTTCTGGCCATCACAAAGAGGACTGCTACAAACATTCTTGCATATACAGGTCCCTTTCCCTTCTTTAGTTTTTCTTTGGGATATAAGCCCAATAGCAGCAATGCTGGTTCAAAGGGTATGCACAGTTTGATAACTTTTGGGGCATAATTCCAGATTGCTCTCTAGAATGATTGGATTCTTTCACAATCCACCAACAATGCATCAGTGTCCCAGTTTTCCCACATCCCCTCCAACATTCATCATTTTTTCCTGTCATCTTAGCCAATCTGACAGGTGTGTAGTGGTATCTCAGAGTAAAAAATAGAATTTTTATTTATTTTTAAATTTTTTTTGAGGCTGGGGTTATGTGACTTGCCCAGAGTCACACAGCTAGGAAGTGTTAAGTGTCTGAGATCAGATTTGAACTTGGGTCCTCCTGAATTCAAGGCTGGTGATCTGTCCACTGCACCACCTAGCTGCCCCAAAAATAGAATTTTTAAAAGATAAGGATAAAATATTTTAAATTTAATGTACAAAAAAACTTTTGGTTGTAACTTTAAAAAAATTAATTAACATCTTTATTTAATCATTTCCATACATGATGGATTGTCTCTCAGTTTCTGATTATTTGTTATCATGGATGCTATAAATATTGTTGTATATATGTGTTCCTTTCTTCTATTTTTTATTTCTTTGGGATACAGGCCTAATAGTGTTGTTAACTGGGTTAAGAGATTAATGAAATTTAGTAGCTTTTTGGACATATATAGTTTGAAATTGCCTTCCAGAATGGCTGGATCAGTTCATAGTCCCATCAATAATGCTTTAATGTAACCCAATTTTCATTTCTCTGTCTTCATTTGTTGTTTTCTTCTTTATTTGTCCTTGTAACCAATTTGATGCAAAATAAAACCTAAAAATTTTCATTTCTCTTAATTGTTAATGATTTAGAGCATTTTTTTGTATAACTATTGATAATCAGATTTCTACTTCTGAGAAATGGCTTTTTCTTCAAAATGTGAATCAGTTCCCTACATATATTAGAAATGAGACCTTTATCTGAGAAATTTGCTCTAAAGATTTTCTTTCACTTGATTTTGTTTATATAAAAACTTTTTTTTTTTTTTTTTTTTTTTTTTTTTTTTTGCTGAGGCAATTGGGGTTAAGTGACTTGTCCAAGGTCCAAATGCTACATGTCTGAGGCCACATTTGAACTCAGGTCCTCCTGACTTCAGGGCTTGTATTCTATCCAATGTGGCACTTAGCTGCCCCTATAAAAACTTTTTAAGAGTAAGTACTATAATCAGATTTGTCCGTTTTACCTTCTGTGATCTTCTCTCTTTTTTGGACACAAACTCTTCTATTCATGGGTCTGACAGATAATTTTCTTGCTCCTCTAATTAAGTCAGCCTTTGAGCTTTGACATAGGCCAAAAAGATCCTAGAATGCTTTAGATCTGGAACCTTGGAGCAATCTTGCAAGGCCAGTCCTTTTGTTAGCTTTGTCCCAGTCTGAAAGATACTGTTGCAAGCCAGCACAAGAAATGGGCCAGTGGCATTTGAAAATGAGATGGGGTTGCTGATAATTCAACAGAGCTGTTTAATGGGAGAAATCATGTTGCTTATATATCTTTAAAACACTATGTTACTATAAAAACATTTTTCTGCTGAGTGGATGCCCATGGGTTGGAGAATGGCTAAATAAGTTATGGTATGTGAATGTTATGGAATATTATTGTTCTATAAGAAACAATCATCAGGATAATTTTAGAAAGGCCTGGAGGGACTTACATGAACTGATGCTGAATGAAGTGAGCAAAACCAGGAGATAATTGTGCAAGGCAATAGCAATATTATACAATAATTAATTCTGATGGATATAACTCTAACAATGAGATGATTGAGGCCAGTTCCAATGATCTTGTGATGAAGAGAGTCATCTATACACACCCAGAGAGAGGACTGTGGGAAACTGAGCGTGTATTACAACATAACATTCTCACTCTTTTTTTTTTGTTGTTGTTGTTTATTTGCATTTTGTTTTCTTATTTTCTTTCCTTTTTGATCTGGTTTTTCTTATGAAGCATGATAATTGTATAAATGTTTTTACATATATTGGATTTAACATATATTTCAACATGTATGACATACATATATTGGATTGTTTGCCATCTAGGGGAGGGGTGGGGAAAAGGAGGGGAAAATCTGGAACACAAAGCTATGTAAGGGTCAATGTTGAAAAATTATCTGTCCGTATGTTTTGAAAATAAAATGCTTTAATTTAAAAAATTACTATTAAAAAAGAAAGAAAGAAAGAAAGAAAAACATTGTTCTGTAACTAAGCTTGGTTTCTGTTTTCTATGATCTAACTCTCTGAAGCATGTTGTTAGTTTCTAGGGACTCAATCTTATTTAAAGTTCGCAATGCCCCAGTGATAGAGCCAAGAATTTATGTTTTCTTATAATTTCAAACTTAAAAGCATGCTTGATTAATCTTAGGAGGAAGGGAACATCCTAATTACTGAAGTTTCTAGCTTCCTGAAAGTTCTCTACAGTTACCAGGCAAATTCAGATTTTGGTTTTACTATCCTGAAGGATAGTCTTGTACTAAAATAACATGTCTGGGCTATACCTGTAGTATAGACTACAGGTCTATGTAGACTAGAACAGATCAGTCAGTAATTTCCTACATTGAAACCAGTAGAGAATTGATCCAGACCCCCCTAGGATTATTCTAGATTAGAGCTGAAAATCCAAGATCCAACCCAATTCCCTTCTGAGAGTGCTTCAGAATGTCAGAATGTCCTTCAGTCCAGTGTTGATTATAAATAGTGTTAAGTTGTTCCATCTCCCATTTAATACAGGGTGGCTTTGAATGGGATTTGTTTCAAATGGAATTTGATTCTATGCTGGGGCTTTAAAAGCTGCTAAAAAAAAAAAAAAAAAAAAAAGTAGTATAATTGTATTACACTAAATTCAGTAATTAATATGTCTACCACTTTAAGACTTGAATATGAATCAGCAATTAAAAGGCTTTGTCAATTGGTAGTTGACAATTTATAATATAAATTGCTGAGAGAAAAAAAAACACTGTTAATAAATTGTAGTCACATAATTGAGGAATGGCCTTTGCCCCACCCTCTAGCGTGTGCTGTCAGAGACCTCTATCTCTTATCACCCCCCAATTTCTTGAACACAAATAAAATCCAGAGTATTATTAGGACTGTGGTCCCGGGAGGAAGTGCTGCTTCATTTCTTGAGAATAAGCAAAGAATAAGCAAAGAAAAAATACCTAAAAAAGGTATCTTCTGTCTTTATTCCATTTGTTTAATATAATATTTATCAAATTAGCTAATTGTTTTGGTTCTGAGTCATATTTACATAACTAATCCAATGTTTTTTCTTACTTTCATTTAGCATATTATTATTGGTTCAGCTACCAAAACAGACTATGCACTCTGTGGAAAGAGGAATGGAACTAAAATAAGATCTGTATTTGATTCTCATTTCCACTTCTTAGTAGCCATATAATCTTTTGGGTCTGTTTTCTCATCTTTACAACAGGGATACCTCCCAACAGGTTTGTGAGGGAAGCTGTTCATAAATTTTAAAGCAATATATGCAAGCTATGATTACTTAAAACTTTTCCTATTAATGAATACCAAATACTTTCCAAATATTTTTTTAATGAAAAAATTACTTTGTATGCTGAGAATGAGTTGACAAAATTCTACAACTTCTTTATATATTAGATGTAGTTATTAACAAATTGAAATGACGGGGGAAGAATGGGGATGGGAGACATGCCAAGTTTCTCTATTGAATGAGAATGAAATTTTCAAAAATTTGAACTGAAATTGGTTTTTATTTACACCCTGCTTGCCAAATTAAATTTAATGACATGATCACAAAACCTATTCCTTACTGAGTGCATTCTTTGTGCAGTCTACTCTATTTTCTAATGTAACATTTTCATTTCCTTTTGATTCTTCTCACTTTGCTCAAAGACATTTAGTATTTTGAATCTCTTTTTCCTCTTTGCACACTTCACAACTAAGGAGAAATAAATAAATGGATTTTGGAGTCAAAGAGCCTGGATTCTAGTCCTAACCTTGGCCAAATGGAAAAGGAAGTTCAAAAGTTCATTGAAGAAAATAATTTTATGAAACTTAGAATTGAACAAATAGAAGTTTTTCCATTTTTTCAGTGATTCTAGGAGACATCAAGACATAATAAATCTAACCAAAAAGATAAATACATAAACAAGAAAGAAGTTAAGGAGGTAAACAAAATTCTGGAAAAGTTAGATATGATAGATTTCTGGAAAAAAAATGAATGGGAATAGAAATAAATATGCAATTTTCTTAGTGGTACAGACACCCATACAAAAATTAACTATGTATTAGAACATGAAAAGTTCATTAACAAATGCAGAAAAGCAGAAATAGTAAATGCATCCTTTTCAAGACATGGTATGTATTGTGATGAAATCTTGTTGTACTTCAAGAAACGACGAGCAGGATGATTTCAGAAAAACTTGGAAAGACTTACAAGAACTGATACATAAGCAAAGTGAGCAAAAGCAAGAGACATCGTACACAGTAACAGCAACATTTTTTGATGACGAATTGTGAATGATTTGGCTATTCTTAGCAATAAAATGATTTAACACAATTCAACAAAAAAAGTTAAATTTTTCATTTATAAAATAGAAAGGAAGATTGTGAAACTGGTTCTATGTTACATATAGCTTGCCTTTTTTTAAAAAAGGTATATAATAAATTTTTAACATGTTTTCAAAGCTCTTATGCTTATCTATTTCCTTCTGACTTTCCTTCTTGTACAAAATGACTAATATGGAAATGTTTTACATGATTGCACATCTATAACCTATATCAGATTGCTTACTGTTTCAGGGAAATGGAAGGGGAAAGAAAGAGGGATAGAATTTGTTACTTAAAACTTGTTCTTAAAAAAGTGTTGAGATTTGTTTTTACATGAAATTGGGAGGAAATAAAATATTATATTAAAAAATAAAAAAAGGAAAAAGAAAAAATTTAAATAGTATTTAAACTCTTAAGCAAAAAAAAAAAAAAATCCTCCTAAAAATATCAGAAGAATACAGCGTCTAGCAGAGTGTCTGTCACTTAATGGTAAATGCTTGTTAATTGATTGAATTAATTGTATGATTTTTACAAAAAGGAAAACAAAAATTTATATATATATGTATACATATATATATATATATTCAAATTTATGAATAATATTCTTCTAAAATTGTAATGTCCTGTAATCTGAGTTAGTACCTTGTAATCCTAACATAAAATTTTTTCTATTTAAAACCTTTGCACAAGTGTAACAGAAAAAACTTTCAAAAACTTGACAAACTGTTAGGTTCTTACTAAGTTTCTGGAGACAACAGAATGTTACAACAAACTATTAAAGAAATATCAAATCATGACTGCATTTTTGTTATGGCAAATTTAGTTCATAGCATGGCTATTAGTATAATTTTATCCTGATTTAGAATGGAAGTTTCAACACTGCAATAACTAGATCAAATTAGAAAGGGAGTATTGTAAATCTGGAAAATATGGAGCAATTCCCCTAAAAAAAAAAAAAAGAAAAAGAAAAGAAAAAAGAAAACAAGAGTCTTATGATCATTTATCTTAGAGCTGGAAAGGATTACCACAAAGGACAAATTCCATAACTTTACGAAGATATTAAATGACTTGCTGGTTTACAGTTTATGTAATTCAACTGAAAAGAATTAGAATCACTGAATTTGGGAGCTGGAAAGGACCCAGTGACCATCTAATCCAAACTAAACACAACAAATCTGTACTTTCTATAGCTTTAGATGCAAGAAATAAGTACTTTGGAGGCCTTATTGAGACATAAAAAGTTTATTTAAAAAATTTCATGGTGGGGCAGCTAGGTGGGGCAGTGGATAGAGCACCAGCCTTGAATTCAGGAGGACCTGAGTTCAAATTTGCTCTCAGATACTTAACACTTCCTAGCTGTGTGACCCTGGGCAAGCCACTTAACCCCAGCCTCAGGGGGAAAAAAAAAAAAAAAAAAAAAAGATTTCATGGTAAAGCCTTTACTTAAGAAATACATTGTTTTGTATTGGTCAACCTGCCATCTGGGGGAAGGAGTGGGGGGAAGGAGGGGAAAAATTGTAACAAAAGGTTTTGCAAATGTCAATGCTGAAAAATTACCTATGCATATATCTTGTAAATAAAAAGCTATAATTAAAAAATATATACATTGATTTTTTTTATCCCCCAAATTTACAGTCTGCATTTTAAAGGCTCAAAATTTGAGAAACATATTGGAATATCCAACAATTTAATTCTGACCAGCAGCTTGGAATTTTATGAAAAGTACATGGAAGAAGATCTCTTCTGACTTCCCCTTCCCTCTAAGAGAGCTTTCTTTTTCCCTTGGGTGGCTTGGGAGAAATGATTTTCCCTTTATCCACATCTCTACTCTTTATTTCATAGAATAAAGCTTCATTGAGTTCCAGCCGATATGATTCTGGCATAACAGTGATAAAATTAGCCAAGGGATATTATAATGATAAGTTATATAGGTAATTTCTCTTTGCTCTGTAGGAGTCTATCAAAGTTATCAATAAAATTTTCTTAACAATTGGCTTAGTTCTCAGTTAGGAAATCCTTAATGTTCTAGGAAGAGATTAAACCTTTAAGGAGTTTTAAGTCTTTATATATAATAAGGTAATCACTGGTGTTCTGTATTACTCTCCCTCATGCACAATACATGAGATTGTAATCAGACATCACTTATAATGTGTCATAGTTTATTGAAGACTTTAAGAAAAGATTAGGAAACAGAAATAGTTTAAAGAAATAGAGAACATTTTGTAAAAAAGTATATGTCCACTACAGGTACCAGGAGGAGGGTTAAATGTTTCCTGCCATTGTGTTGATTTGATGAGTATTAAATTGAGGAGTAAATTGTGGTTTAAAAAGAGATGGATCTGTTCCTTTTCTCTCTCTCCTTCCTTCCCCAAAGTAACCAATGGCGGGTTCGGCAGCAAAGGAATTTGCTACTTAATGCTGTATGGAAACATAGTCTTTATTGGTTAGAATGGAAACACCGGAGAGCCGGTGGGCAAAATGGCTGCGTGGTACAAGGCCATTTGCAAAGAGAAGATTCCCGTTCTCTCTTTTATGCAGTGATGTAAGGAGGTTCCTGAGAGTGATGTAAATTAAGATAAGGACTCTCTTGTTATCTTTTGGGGACAGTCAGAAGTCTCTTCCCAAAAGGAATTTCCTGATGCCATTTGGTCTATCTGAGCAGATTAGAATGGGGGCTGTAAAACCCTGGCCACCTCAGATAGCCCAAACTAGTCTGACCACATCTTGTATCAAAGGTCCAAGTCCCAAAGGAAGTTGGAGATCAAACAAAGAATACCAAAGGGGCTACCGCCCTCAACACTAGGAAGTCACCATCAACAACATTAGATATCAGCCCCAAGCTATTACAATCAACCATGAGGCTCAGTCATTGTAGTTAATCTTAATGTCCAGACTCTAGTTCCTAAATTTTCATCAAAAAATGCCCATTATAGTCCCTTTCTGTCTGTGAGACTGCCACTGCAATGCCTCCTATTGCTGCTAACCATTCTGAGCTCAAACTACCACTATCATAGTCCTCTTGAGTTTCTCTTTGGACATCCACTCTGGGTGTCCAGTAAGAATCTTTTTCCTAGAGAAGAGAAGAAATAATATGTTCTTTTAAGACTTATTTAAATCATTAAAAAGGGGAAAAGACTTACATATACCAAAATAACAAACAAAAATAGCAGTTCTTTTTGTGGTGGCAAAGAATTAGAATTTGAGGGAGAATGACTGAATAAATTATGATATATGAATGTAATGGAATATTATTATGCTTTAAGAAATGATGTGCTATAAGAAAAATCTGAAAATTCTGGAAAGATCTACATAAGCTGATGTAAAATAAAGAACAGAGCCAAGAGAATATGGTACACACAGTAACAGCAATACTATACAATGATCAACTATGAATGATTTCGCTTTCCTCAGGCATATAGTGACTCAAGACAATTTCAATAGAGCTGTGATGGAGAATGCTATACAAATCCAGAGAAAGAACTTGTGGAGTCTGAGGTAGATCTTAGCTAAGTATACTATTTTTACTCCATTTTTCCCTTCTTTTGATCTGTTTCTTCTTTCACAGCTTGAGTAATATGGAAATGTGTTTTACATGATTGCATACATATAACCTCTATGAAATTGTTTACTATTTTACAGAAGAGGGAAGAGCAAAAGGGAGAAAAATTTGGAACTCAAAATTTAAAAAAAAAAAAGAATTCTAAAAATTATCTTTACATGTAATTGGAAAAAAAAATTTAAGTGTATGGTTTTAAAAATTCTTTTGTTCAAGTTACAAATCCAAGATGTCCAATTCAACCTAAAGTTTTTAAAACCTTAGTTCTCTTTGTCAGGGGAGTAATAGTAAAGGTGGTATCCAGATTATGTAATGTTAAAACTAAATTTAAATCTGCTTTTGGTATGGATAATGTTTATATATTCCCTGGTTCAGAAAATGCAACTTGGTCTGGAAATACTTTATATAATGAAGTTGGAATTCTTTATTAAAAACTAGAACAAAACCTGCTATGTTTTACAAAATTCTTTTGTCTTTGAAGATTAGAAATTAATTTCTTTTCCATCCCCCATTGAAAACTAATCTTAAATGGACCCAAACTCTTAGAAGAAAAATTGACCTTATATGTTCTCTTCTATGATCTTCTTCAATTAAGTTGTTGAAAAATTTTGAAATCTCATTCAATAAATGAGAATATTTATGAAAATAAATTTGAAACAATGATTGTATCATAAATTGAATTTGCTGTAACAAAAATCCAGTCAATATTTGATTATTTCAGTGGATAAAGGAATTATATAGATTTATAGATTAAGATATTCAGTAGTATACTGGGGCAAACTCTAACAAGCTTTGACAGGCAATTATTAAATTTTCACTGTGAAATTTACACCTCAAAAATCAGCAAATATTATAAATGGAACTTGATTTATTGTTTTAGTGATTATATGCACTTGATAAAGTATTAATAATGTAGATTATGTGTATGTATACTTCTACTCCACTCCAAAAGGTTATTAAACATTTGTTAACATACTACTGCTTGCACTTTTCATATTTGAAAATTAAATGTATGTTCAAATATGAATAGTGTGGATAGGTACATTATGTATACATATGTATATATATGTGAATATATGTATGTACATATGTATGTACATACACACACACACACACACACACACACACACACACACATATATATATATATATATATATATATATATATATATATATATATATATATATACATATTTAGCCTTTATAGAAACTAAGGATCATCATCCCAACTCCACTGTCATGAATGACTAGGTCCCTGAACAAAACTTCATACTTTCATGGTTCTAGGTATACCCTTGAGAGGTAGTGAAAGAGGTCTCTCTCTCTCTCTCTCTCTCTTTTTTTTTTTTTGTACTATTTATTTATTTACTTATAAAGCATATTGCATGGGTAATTTTTCCATCAATGACCCTTGCAAAACCTTTTGTTCCAAATTTTCCTCACCTTCCCCCCACCTCCTCCCCTAGCTGGCCAATACATGTTACATATGTTGAAATTCATGTTAAATCCAACGTATTTTTACATATTTATACAGTTATCTTGCTGCACAAGAAAAATCAGATCAAGAAGGAAGGAAAAGAAAAACTGAGGAAGAAAACAAAATGTAAGCAAATAACAACAGAGAGAACGTGAATGCTATTTTGTGTTCCACACTCTGTTCCCACAGCTCTTTCTCTGGCTGTAGATGGCTTTCATTATCACTGAACAAGTGGAACTGATTTGAATCCTCTCATTGTTGAAGAGAGCCACTTCCATCAAAATTGATCATTGTATGGTCTTGTTGTTGCCGTGTATAATGATCTGGTTCTGCTCATTTCACTTAGCATCAATCAGTTCATGTAAGTCTCTCTAGGTCTCTCTGAAATCATCCTGGCGATCATTTCTTACAGAAAAATATTTCATAACATTCACATACCATAATTTATTCACCATTCATCAACTGATGGGCATCCACTCAGTTTCCAGTTTCTGGCCACTACAAAGAGGGCTGCTACAAACATTCTTGCACATGTGGGTCCATTTCCCTCCTTTAATATTTCTTTGGGATATAAGTCCAGTAGAAACACTGCTGGATCAAAGGGTATGCATAGTTTGATAACTTTTTGAGCATAGTTCCAAACTGCTCTCCAGATCTGTTCACAGTTCTACCAACAATACATCAGTGTTCCAGTTTTCCCACAATCCTTCCAACATTCATCATCTTTTCCTGTCATCTTAACCAATCTGAGAGGTGTGTAGTGGTATCTCAGAGTTGTTTTAATTTGCGTTTCTCTGATCAATAGTAATTTGGAGCACCTTCCCTTGTGACTACATATAATTTTAATATCTTCATCTGAAAATTATCTGTTCATATAGAAAGAGGTCTTTCTTTAATGCCATCATCCTAAGTCTACATTCTGCTGTTTTTATCAATATCAATCATCAGTTACAGCAAGTATTTCCCTTTTGCCATCTATATATTCTAGCATCCAAGTTTCATTTAACTAAGTAACAACAATTAGAGTTTACAAAGGAATATTTACTGAGAAGATATAGCAAGAACAAAAATATAAACATTTTCTCCCAATATCCAGGTATCTCCCCTCTGTCACCTCTATCCTTGGGGATACTGGCCTCAAATTTAAAGCAATTTCTACAGAGCCCTCTCACTAGCAAACTCACTTTCAAATGCAGCATAGCCCTTCCTCCTTGTTGTTTTTGCTCTCATCCTTTGGTGGATTAATGTTTCTGGCCCTCATTCATAAATAGGCTTGACTAGCCACAAGTTTATGTATGAATTCTAGCTTTTGAACTTCAATTGGCTTGCTCTCCTGATCTTTTGAAACTTACAAATTGCACCCCAGTCCAATACTCCTTCATCCAAGAGCAAGAAAGAACATAAAGAAGCAAAATAATAAAAGCTCATCATAACTATATGTGGGCCTAGGTGGGGAGATTAAGGTCCCTCTTTAAATGTGTCATGGCTGATCAAACTAGGGAGGAAAGAATTGATGAATTTTCTTGTTACTATCTTTTGTTAGCATAAAGCAAATAAAAGAGCTCCTATTCTTGATATGATAAGCAGATCCAAAACAATAACAGTGCATACTTTAAAGTCCAACTGCATATTGTCTAAGCAGAGCAAGTTACACATACTCATATTATTATTAACTAATCTCCTCATTAAAAATAAAATATATGCATATACATCATGCACATATTCATATAATATACATGCACACATACACACATATTGTATATGTTATCCACCCCGTACATAGCCTCCAGGGTAATATTTCTAAAGCACAGTTTTGATACTGCCATTCTCAAGAAGCTCTGGTGACTTCCTATTTTCTCTGGGATGAAATATAACTCCTCAATTTGTCACTTAAAGCTCTTTATAATCTGAGACCAGTATATTTTTTTCAGGTTTACATTTTCATTGACAGACACATTATTTAACTTCTTTACTATTCCTTATATAAAACTTGTTTTTTGTCATCATACCTTTGCATATTCTGTCCCCTTTGTCAAGAATATCCTCCTTCCTCAAGTCTGCCTCTCTACATGATACCTTTCTTGATCACCCTATCTTCTGATAATCCCCTAATATGAACTCAGAAGCCTTCAAGAAGATACTGGGGTAGCTGATATTTATCCAGAATTCCTCAAATTTTTGGAGAGGGGCACAAGTTCTAATCTTGAACAGGTTTTTGGGACAGAGAAGAGGACATCAGAAAAGTATAATGGGTAGTTGAAGAAAGTAAGACCATTATGAAACAGATGGTAAGCATGTTATGGTAATTATAAACTTTAAGCATTCTCAGTGTGAGCTGTGAATTGGATTGGACCTTCAAAGCTGTCTAGTTGGAAAGATGACATACATGATGACTCTCTTCCCTTTCCCTTCCTTCTTCATGGAGAAAGTAAGCATCCGTTTTGCTAGTCAATCCTTTTACTTCATATTCCTATTATCCCTTTTAGGCTAAGTAACAACCAACATTTTAGAAGCTTTGTTATTTTCCAAAATGTTTACTTTCATTCTTAAGCCTTTAAAACTTATTGACTAACAAAATCCAAGTTGTTGTTATGATCAGTGAAAATTTAGGGACTAAGAGATGGAGGAGTCCCCTTTCAAAAACAGTTTTGCCCAGCAAAGAAGGGCTGGAAGGAACTGTACAAAGCTATAGAGAGTGCGAAGATATCAGTTTTATTCCCCATGAATCTTGTAAAAGTACCCAAGACAAATTGGGCATTATCTTTAGAGAGGTTATAAATTGAGAAAATTTGAGAGCACTCAGGTCCCTTGGCTATTTCCTAGACGATAGTTTGAAAGAAAAGTTTATTTTCTGGAGTAGAGGAAAGCAGAGGTTTCTACAATAACCATTGTCTGCTGGTTGGCTTTGACTATCAAGATCCCAGGACTGTAAGTATATACAATAAATTTTCAGACCAGAGAATGGAAAGTCTTAAACTTGTTCATGAACTTCCTCTAGTAGTAGTTGGATACTTATATGTGTATGGCTTGCTTCCTCTGATTGAAGGTAAACTCTTTGAGAGCAGGGATTGCACAGTAATTAATAAATACTTATTGATCATGATGTGTGCATATACATGTAAGTCTCACATCAGAAGTTCTTTTCTTATACAAAGTACTGCTTATGCTTTGGGAAACTTTTCACTTTACTAACTTCTAGTAATTTGGATCTGGATAATCTGGATCTGTAGATAATCTAGAAATCTAAGTATGTAACATACTATTCTCCCCTCCCTCCCATCAAGAGTAGTCACTAATTCTTCTTATGTATGTGAATATAAACTCAAAAGACTAAAAATTATGAACAGTTTTGTTTTACAAGTTAATAAAAACAGCTCTCATACAAGCCCATAAAATTAATCAGAGTTCTCAATACATTCCTTCTGGATCCTGAATAGTTCTCCTAATTTATGGGTAGGCTGCAAACAATCAGGATTTGTTCCTCCCCATTAGTGTTTCCCTCCAGGGTCTCTCTGCCTGTATCCTGCTTGCTTTGGACTGATTTGCCTCTCATCACTCTGAGCAGAATCCCTGATTCTGATTACTATTCTCTGTTGCTTTTCTCAATAGTTCTACTAGAGCTCTCCTCAATGTCCAGGAGGCGAGTTATTTCATCCCTGGTGCATTCTTCCCAGTCCCTGCTCTTTAGCCTTTTCTCTACAACAGTTGCTCTATTCACCTTTATGGCCCCTCCAGCTTCTCTCCTTAGTTTTCAGTAGATGGTCATTTCATCATTAGTTCTTTTTCTTGCATTTCACTAGATGGCAGTTGTCACTCTTCTGAGGAATAACTTCTGAAATATGTAGAGGTCAAAAATTTATCTACTAATGTAAACATTTCCTTTAATAGTGGAGAAGAAAACTCATCCACATCTTCTAATTCTGTATGACTCTTGACTATATCCTCTGATAAACCTTGCATAGGCTCTCTATTTAATGTTTAATTTCTTGACATACAACTTTATATAGTTTCTACTACACATACAGATACACATATTAACTTTTCTCACACCTCACATATACACACTGCAGAAGTTGTCTATTCATATCATGTTGAAAATATATACACATACATACAAATATTATGGTGTATTATGATTGCTATTTGTTGTTGTTGTTGTCAAGTTATTTCAATTGTCTGACTCTTCATGACTCCACGCACTTCTGTCCATAGAGTTTTCTTGGCAAAGATATTAGACCCCAAACTAGCTGAGCCACGATGCAGTATTCCTACACTGTGGAGTTTATATTATTAGGAGATTAGCAATGCAGGAATAGTGACATAAACAAAGAACATACCATAGGTTTGTTTTCTAAAATAACATGTTTGGGGTAAATGGAAAAATTTGGCTTGAATACAGGCTAATATTTAGAACTGAAGCACTATGATGTTATAAGAATTTTCAGTTTGAAAACAAATATAATATGGACAGAAATTTCTATTAGTAATTTTCTATGAGACCTTCACTAGCTTCTTCTGTGACTCAATTTCTTTATCCAAAAAATTAAAATGATATTGCTCACCAATGTTACTGTATTAAGTAGGTCAAAATTCAAAGCATTTTATGAATGCTGATTACTTGTCATCTGATTTATATAATATTATCTATAGTATTTATAATATTTTAGCAAGATATTATTATTATTTTGGATTTCCAGCATGCCCTTCACTCAGGCAGTTAGAATTACTTTTCAAAAATGAGCACTCTCATTCCCCCTCACTCCCCAGTAAAACAGAGAAATGAATTCATCCAAGATCATTCAACTAAGGAAGTGAAGGAGTGTTCTGAACCAGTGGCAGTTACAGAAGAATTTTTACCTTCTCTAAATAATTTTAAGGTTATTTCTAAACTATAATACATTTGTTCTTGATATGACTATGCACCGTGGGTTGTGCATTTTAAATGCCTAATAAATGTTTGCTGAATGAATGAGTGGATGGATTCATTCCATTGTTTGGTTAAAGTATAATGCTAAGCAACCCAAATTTTCAGTTTGTTCCCTTTCATCAAATTGTCCCCAGACAAAATCCATTTCTCTTTCCATTTTAGTGTGAATACTTATGCATCAAAAACTTAACTTTACATAAAAAAACTTTTTTTTTTCAATGAGATGGAACTTCAGGTCCTGCTGAAGAGTTTTTCAATGACCCACAGCTTCTATGGTGTGAGCCAATTCGTTTCAACATTTTTTTGATCAAGATTACACTTCTATGACTACTTACTTCTATTCTTAATCTAAGAAGGGAAAGGGTGGAGAACACAAGACTAAAAACCCCATTATTGATGCTTGGATCCCAGATGGAAATCTTCCCTCTCACCTGTCATTTGTGTCTTTATATGGCTTGTAGTTATTTGTGGGACTTCATTACTAGAAAATTACTGTACTGAGGAGAAAATATATTGAAACTGTCATGAACTTACCTAAATGTAACAGAATTTTCTATCTTCAACAGCGATATTTAGATTTTATTGAAATTTGTGTGAATAGAATGCTACTTAAAGAGACATTGTACTAGACTTAGAGGAAGAAAGAGATCACCTTTGACATTTAATAACTGTGTGACCATAGGCAAGTAATTTATCTGAGACTCTGTTTTCCCTTCTGAAAATGAGGAAAATAAGAGGGATATTGTGAGTCTCAAATGAGATAACATGTGTAAAGTGCCAGTGTCCCCAAAATTTTAATGCAAGTTTAGTTTGAAAGCCTAAAACTTCTGTGTATATATCAGCCTCTATCATTACTTACTTTTCCACTATCATTGAAACTCAAAAAGCATAAAAAAAAACAAAAAATAAACAATATTCTTATATTCCTTGCTTTGCTTGTCAGTGTCACAATTGTTTGAATTTGTTAATTAAAATTAACTAGTTAAATCAATCACTTCTATCTGTGCACAGCAACCATTCTAGATTCTGAACAGTCTCTTAATATTAGAATGTTTCATATCTCTTCAGACATCTTTGGGGAAAATAAAGTCAGTTTTTTTTTTTCTTCATTTCCCTATGAAGTTTACAAATTATTATCCAAGGTTATCAGCTTCTTCTTCTCCTTTTTTTTTTTTTTCCACTTGACTGCTTCAGGTAAGTTTAACTGAGGGAGATTGTTTATACCATCACTGATTCCTGCAGTGTCTAATTTGGTCTTGCTCTGAATCAGTTAGAAGCAGCCTCAGGAAGGAGTGGCCAGTTGTATTAAGATACAGGCTTCAAATAGGTATGTAAAATTTGGGCAACTATTCTAAAGAGAAAATGGAAAAGTACAGGAATATATGTGTGTTATTTTCTTTGAATATGAAAAATTCCTCCTTATCTGTTGAATTATCAGCAGCCCCTTTGTGACTAGCAGAACACTTATATATATATATATATATATATATATATATATATATATATATATATATATATATATATATATATATAAATCTACTTTGGAGGTTGTTCTTCATGTTTTCAATTCTAAATGGGCTATATTATATTCTTGCTACCCTGATATCCATTTGCCTTTGGGCTATTTCCTTACCTGTTTAGGGGGAATGAAATTAATTTTAATATTAGGCTTATGAATATTAAAAGAGGAGGTATAGGAGAAGACAAAAGGGGAAATAAGCAATAATGTAAAGGAAACAATTACTGAAAGGAAGCTGAGTTTACAAATAATTGAAAAATCAGCAGTATCTCAAGTAATGAACCATACCTCTCTCCTTAGAGCAGAGGGGCAGGAGTATACATTGTGAGATATAGTCACTATATTAAGTATCTTTGCTTAATTGCTTTTTTTTTTTTTAAATTACAAAGGAGGACTCATTCTAGAGGGGCTTGAAGAAGAGTTTTTCTCTCCAGAAATAACTATAATGTAAAAACAAAAAGCTTTAACAAAATATATATTTTTTAAATGAGAGGAGGGACTCAAGTGTTTTGATTATATCCACTATGGAGAATATGGGGAAAGACAAAGAAGGAAGATAGGTGGGTTACAATCAATATATTCATACTGTGAGTTGAATTCACAGATCTTCTGAAATGCTGAAGCAAAAGAGGAGCTAAATATGCATAGTCAGCCTAACATTATGAAATGTGAGCCCCAAATCATAAAATGTAAAGACAAAAATAATTTTTGGATCAAAATATTTGTTACATTGGAATATAAACATCCCTTACTGTCAACCATTTCCATAGATAATCAAGAACAGATTATGAACTAGAATTTTAATAGAAAGTAAAGCAACTATTATCAAGTTTTTAAAAAAGGATTAGAACTCTCCCTGGAGATGACACTTTAGCCAAGGCTAGAATTAGAAATAGAATGAGAAGAACCAGGAAAGAAACATTGAACTAGGAATACTTCCTTTGAATAATGCCTCTTCTTCTCTAAATCTCACTTTCCCTTTGTACAAAATGGGAACAATGAACTTGCACTAACTACCGTGTGTGTGTGTGTGTGTGTGTGTGTGTGTGTGTGTGTGTGTGTGTGTTGGGGAATAGGGAAGTTGTGAGAAAAGTGATTTGAAAACCTGAAAGCACAATATAAATGTGAGCCCTCATTCAGTAGTAACATTAGCAATCAGCAGCAAAATTTGAAAATAGGGAATATCACTATATTAACCTTTTGTTTTAAGGATTATATAGTATATAAAAATTTTGACTATTCTTATATTCTCCCAAATCTTCACTTCACTAAATTGATTTTCTTTTACTATGCTAGATAGCAGATCATTTGCTTTCAGGATAGGATGACATCTGCTATATATTGTTATTCATCTAAGTATTTTACTTAAAATACATTTTTTTTAACATCTACAAGACTGATTTTTTGTTAAAAATAGGTCTTTTTTAGAAAAAGAACTTCACAGGAATAATACTACAATGTAATCTATCATAGAAAACAATTATATGCAGGTTAAATATCCTTCATGAACCAGACAAGATAACAAAAATTTGAGGGGTTCATGATCACCAATTGTTTCCAGCTTCCCTTGCTCTATCTCCATTTATCTCTGCCAATTTTTGTCCATAATCACTTTTTAGGAATCTAAGACTTCTGTCCCCTTGTTATTCTCTATGATTACTCTCCATCTACTGTCCTTAGTAAAAGATTTGAAAATTGCTGAGATTATTTCATTTGCCTCTTCCTCTTTTCTTCTTTGCCTTCAGCTGAGATAATGACATATACATTCAGTTTACATTGAAAATAATTTTTGTTATTCAGTGGTGACTAGACAGATTAAATTTGCTATTTTCTTCTCCAGCTCATTTTACAAATGAGAAAACTGAAGTAAACAGGGTTAAATGACTTGCCCAGGGTAATACAACTAGTAAATATCTGAGGTCATATTTGAACTCAGGAAATTGAGTCTTTCTGACTCCAGATTCTGGCACTGTATCTACTGTGTCACCTATTTGCCCCACTGAAAATCATAAATAGCAAAACAATATTTTAATTAGCATATATGTAACTCATTCAAGTTATAGGACAGCCTCATCCTAATTCCCACTTCCACTGAAGAGTCAGGTTTCCAAATCTTGGTTAGCCACTGTGTATCCATGAATAATCAGGGATAATATCTAATGACATTAGTTTGAGCCCCCAGAATGATTCTCTTTTCTCTCTGTCTCTTGCAATTGGGGTTAAGTGACTTGTTCAGGATCATACAGCTATGGTCTGAGGCTGGATTTGAACTCAGACTCTCCTGACTCCAGGGCTGCTGCTCTGTTCACTTTGCCACCTAGTTGCTACCAGTATGTTTCTCTCTAAAATGATCAATTGAGAATCATTTAGCTCATCAACCAGATTTAGAAAGGGATGGTTTCTAAGGTAGTACACAAAGAATAGAATAGTAGTATACTAAGATACTAAAGGTCTGTGATCTACTGTCCCCTGTAATGTTCTCTTTTTTGGTTTTCTTGGGGTCTCTGGGAGTCTCCTTCATTTTGGTCAGAGTAATCACAAGTGCAGCCAGGTGTTAAAGTCCAAATCCTTTATTGTCTCCTTTCCTGCGGCCTGGGTTAGCTTTCTTAGAGGCCTATCTCCTGCCTCCTTCTCTGCCCTCTGAATCTCTCCGAATCCAAAGGTTTGTGCTTTAGCCTGCAGCTACCACAAAGGTGGATGATAGAATGAACATCTGTGCCTCTGGCTGTTTGTCTGAGCTTATATGCTCTCTTATCATAGGTGTGAATCTTGTAGAACGGTAGTAAGTACTATGCATGTACTGAACTACCATTGTCTTTATCAATTCCACTGACTTAGCATCTTGTTTCAAGTTCAGAGTTCTGGCCCATAACAGTCCCCAAAGTACCTATAGAATCTAGAGGAAAAGCAAATGTATCAAAAGGGTAACTCACAGCTCCTGGTTCCTGGAGCCCCCTTTCTCTTATTTGTAGGAAAGGGCTCAAGAAATTTCCCTTAAGAATTAGTTTATTTTCTAAGTTCCTTATAGGACTATTAGTCTAATCTGTCCTTAGCTATAAGGGATAGAGATCCTGTTGGCAGCTGATCCAAGGATGCCATTTAAGACACCCATGGGAAGATGGGAAGTTCAATATCCTCTGAATCATATGAAGCTACAATCAAAGTAGTGTTAGTTGGGAAAGGAAGACTTGGACAAACCTGAAACCTTTCCTTCTCTTCTAGAGGTTTTCTCCTCATTGGTGTTCTGGGAAGTCACTTATTCTTATTTCTGGAAATTTTCCCATTCTGTTTAGTTTAATTATTTCCTACCCCCACCCCAGGCTTTGGAGACTATAATGAAATCCTTCATCCAAGTAAAATGTAATTTCTATCTGGCAATATTTCCATTCGTCAAATAGCTTTCAAAGACTTTTCAAATTTAATCTTAAGGCCTATGATTGATTGATTGAGACACATACTCTACCCTTAGGTATGTAATGAGAAATTGGCTAATGGGAGCTTGGTACTGGGAACACGTGCATTTAGTAATACTTCTTTTTGGAAGTAGCTGATGACTTGGATGGAAAAACTTTGTACTTTACTTCAAAGCTTGGACAAGTATTTTATAATTGTTTGTGTTCTGCTAACCACATAGTAAAGAAAGATAAATAGCTGTTAAGCTGGAACTGGGTGTACATTCAAAAGTTACTAACCCTTCCCCCAAAAGCTTCTTTTCCCCTTTCCTAACCAGCTGTGATAAATTCAGCTCAAGACAGTCAAAAATTCATTTTTTTAATCATGTGGTTATCAGACTGGAAATAATCATAAAACACCTGTGTATTTTCTGAAATTGTAATCAGGACCCCTTCATTCCACCTCATCAAGGCATTTTCAGAAAGAGGTTCATCACACTTGGCTTGTTTTCAGAATTGGGTTCTCTTTGGCTAGTCACCCACTACACATATATTTAGCTAATAGAGGCAGGGACTTTAAAAATTCACACCAAAGTATTGTTCATTCAGAAGCATTCATTAGCTCTTATTGTCTACTGAGTTATAGAAATAATTTTGCTTAAGAGAAACAATTTCATTATGTTAAAAATGGTTTTCATGGAAGCAAGATTTCATCTGCATTATGCCAGTCCTTCTTGGATCTCATCCAAATGGTTAAAGATTTCAGAAAAATAAATGCTAGAAGTTTATAATGACAGTTCTGTTGTTTGGACCCATTCCTACAGTGAACTTTTAATGTGTGACATTCTCTTCAGAATTCGAATACCTTTTAAGTAATTCTACAAAATGACAACTTTTGGATTCTTAGAACTGAATCTTCTCTTCAGTGAAACTCAAGAAGTACTCAATTATGCTGGATTCTTAAAGCAAGGTTACACCATTTTAGCTTTTGTTGATGTTATTGAATTAAACTAATACAAATATATTTACTAACTTGCTTGCAAGGCATAGGCTATTGAAATGAGATTTTTAAAAAAATCCTCAGGCAAAGTAACCTACTAAGATCTGTTGGTTGCTTGACACACATAATTTCCCACTACTTTGTAGGACTCCAATAAAAGTGTCAGAGAACCTAAAGCAGGGTAGAGTTGTTTCAAGATTAGGAGGTCCACAGGTTAATTTTTTTCTTAGTGGTTCCAAGGTCAAGTACTTTATTCTTTATCTACTACATATTTTTAAATCTCACAATTTTAAATGAGATACTCTGAAGTATAGTCTCTCCTTAGCTGATGTTTATACTAGTCTAGTTCTTAGTAATAAACTATGTGGTATCTAAATTAATTGGGGTGATGAAAGAACACATTTGAATAAACATGAAAATAGTTATGTGTAGTATTATTGCTTTGCTTCATCAAGCCTGTCCTCTACTACTTTAGGAGATACTGTCACCAACATTGGTAGGCACAGGGAGAGGTAATGACAATGTTGTGGCTAGATATTTTTAGGGGGCTGATTTTTGTAAACTTCCTTTTCACATACCATGAAAAAACTGGTAGTTAATATAAGAAGTATTAATATTCAGTAGTGAGGGCATGGAAACAGAAAATATGGAATTAGCTGGAAACTATTTAATCATCTAAAACTCTTCCCTTCCTTATATGCCTGAATGGGAAGAGTAAAGGTTTTCTTTGTTTAGGCTATGGATCTGGAAATGGCTTTGTTCTTCTAACTGATGTACTTTAATTTTTGTTAATTTCAGTTAATGAGGATTTTGAAGAAGAAGAAATCTTTAATATTTCCATTTTATTAAGATAATGTCAGAAACCTAAATTCACTAAAGCTTAATTGTGAGATTACTGACTATTGAAGATTGGATATAAATTATGTTGTTCTCTTTGGAACTATGCTGAAAAAGTTATCGAACTGTGCACACCCTTTGACCCAGCAGTGTTACTACTGGGCTTATATCCCAAAGAGATCTTAAAGAAGGGAAAGGGACCTGTATGTGCAAGAATGTTTGTGGCAGCCCTCTTTGTGGTGGGCAGAAACTGGAAACTACGTGGATGCCCGCATGAATTGGATATTGGCTGAATAAATTGTGGTATATGGATATTATGGAATATTATTGTTCTGTAAGAAATGGCCAACAGGATGAGTTCAGAAAGGCCTGGAAAGACTTACATGAACTGATGCTGAATAAAATGAGCAGGATCAGGAGATTGTTGTATACTTCAACAACAATACTATATGATGATCAATTTTGATGGATGTGGCCATTTTCAACAATGAGATGAACCAAATCAGTTCCAATAGAGCAGTAATGAACTGAACCAGCTACACCCAGCGAAAGAACTCTAGGAGTTGACTATGAACCATTATATAGAATTCCCAATCCCTCTATTTTTGGCCGCTTCCATTTTGGATTTCCTTCACAGGCTAATTGTATACTATTTCAAAGTCCGATTTTTTTTGTACAGCAAAATAACTGTTTGGACATGTATACATATATTGTATTTAATGTATACTTTAACATATTTAACATGTATTGGTCAACCTGCCATCTGGGGTGGGGGGGGGGAAGGAGGGGAAAAATTAGAACAAAAGGTTTGGCAATTGTCAATGTTGTAAAATTACCCATGCATATATCTGGTAAATAAAAACTATTAAAATTTTTTTAAAAATTATGCTGCTCTCTTTCCTGTAAGGATTTGTGGTGTTTACATGTAACTAATTCCTTTAGCCAAATGACTAAGACAGATTGTATCTAGTTCATAGGGCTCATAGATCTGTAAAAGTCATTTAACCTATATGTTTTTCCATTTGAAAAAGTGAACCAATATAATATTACTAGGCCTATAAACCAAAAAAGAAAGAAAAAAATCAAAGAAAGAGGAAAAATATATATGTTACAATAATATTATGTTGCCACAATAATATTTATAGCAATTCTTTCCATGATAGTTCCAAATTGGAAACTAAGGAGGAATCTTCTAATTGGGGAATATTATATGAATGTAGTAGAATATTATTGTGCTAAAAGAAATAATGAAATGGAAAATTTCAGAGGAAAATGGAAAAGCTCTTTCTGAACTGATACAAAGTTAAATGAGTAGAAAGAACTAGTTTAAACAATGCTAACATTATAGAGAAAACATATTTGAGGAACTTTAGAACTGTGTTCATTCCAGTAATAAAACATGAGATCAAAAGAAAGAAGATATAATAAAGCATCTCATCTCCTGATAGAGAAATGATAGACTAACAGTGCAAAAAGAAATATACAGTTTTAGGCGTGACTAACATAGAAATTTGTTTTGCCAGACTATGCAGCTATGTATTGAAGATTTTATTTTTCTTTCCTACTCTTTAATGGCGATGAATGCATAATGAGAAGAACATATTAATCTTTTTTGGGAGTGATAACCTTCCTTGAAAAAATCTATTTTATTTCCCCCAAAATTACATGTAAAAACAATTTTAACATTCATTTAAAAATTTTTTTCAATTTCAAATTTTCTCCTTTCCCTTCCTCATTAAAAAGGTAAGCAATTTGATAAAGATTATACATTTGCAGTCATGCATAACTTTTCCATTTTAGTCATGATATAAAAAGGAAACATACACCAAAAACAAATAATTAAGAAAAAATAAAGTTTTTTGTTTGTTTGTTTGTTTGTTTTTTAAAGTATGCTTTAATCTGCATTTAGATCTATCAGTTCTTTCCCTTCATTATAAGTTTTTTGGAAGTGTCTTGGATCATTGTATTTCTGATCATTGCACAATATTGCTGTTACTGTGTATGATGTTTTTCTGATTCTGCTCATCCCATTCTGTTTCAATTCAGATAAATCTTTTCAGGTTTTACTTTACTTTTAAAAAATAACTTGGGGGCAGCTAGATGGCGCAGTGGATAGAGCACCAGCCTTGAATTCAGGAGGACCCGAGTTCAAATTTGGTCTAAGACACTGAACACTTCCTATCTGTGTGACTCTGGGCAAGTCACTTAACTCAAATAAAATAAAATAAAATAAAATAACTCTACTGGAGTTAAGTGACTTGCCTAGCACCACAAAACTAGCAAGTTTCTGAGGTCATATTTGCAATCCAATTAATCTGACTTCAGTGTTTGTCACATAGATATCCCCTTTCCAGGTTTTTCTGAGAGCATGTGGCTTTGCCTTTTCTTATAGTCCAATAATATTCACTCAAAATCATGTCACAACTTCTTCAGCCATTTTCCAATTGTTGAGCTTCTCAATTTCTAATTTTTGGTCACTACTAAAAAAGAAATCATAAGTAATTTATAACTAAATTTATACATATAGGTCATTTCCATTTCCTTTTCCTTTTTTTTTTTTTTTTAATCTATTTTGGATACAGACTTAGTAGCAGTATTGCTGGATCAAAGGATTTACACATTTTTACACATAGTTCCAAATTGCTCTCCAGAATAGCTGACTTACTACACACAACTGACAATGCACAGTATATTAGTGCTTATCATCAATTTTCCCACATCCCCTCTAATGTTTGACATTTTCCTTTTCTGTTACATTAGACAATATTATAGGTATGGGATGATATCTAAAAGATGTTGTAATTTTCATTTCTCCAATAGTAATTTAGGGAATTTTTTCATATATCTATAAAGTTATCTTTGATTACTTTGTCTAAAAAACTGCCTGTTCATATCCTTTGACTATCAATTGAGATGTGGTTCTCACTTTTCTAAATTTGACTCAATTCTCTCTACATATTTGAGAAATGAAGTCAATCAGAGAATCTTGCTGTAAATTTTTTTTCATAATTTTGTTTTCTAACATCCTATTTCCAGTTTATTCTACTTTGTTTCTCCTTTTACCATTCATACTCAAAAGTATTTTACTTCTGATTACTTCCTCCCTGAATTTATCCTATCTTCTATTAGTTCACCTCTGTCCCCCATTCACATATGGGCAATGCAACAGGATCCTGCATTTAGTGCCAGCAAACAGATCCCTGTAAACTGCTTCTAACAAGTTGTTCAATCCTTTTATTGTCTACAGAATGAGAGTTCTGAAAGCAATCTTTGCTGCCTCCTCATCTCTTCCAATCCCCACAAGTCCTGCTGCCGGTTTGCTGTAATCCAACTTGTACTATGCAGTGTGTGCTGGAATGCATTCTAATCTCATTGCAATATGATAGATCTTTCCTACTGACTTTCTAAGTTGTCTTTTGCTGGAAAATTGTTTTACATAAATCTTTTCAGTTCTTTTGCTTCATAATTCATTTTGAAGCACAGTTTGCAGTTGTTTGGATGAAAATTTGGAAGAGTTCAAATGAGTTCCTATCTTTTCTCCACCATCTTGGCTTCCCTGGGACAGATTAGTTTTTTTAAAAAAAATAAACAAATAAACTTTAATTTAAAAAAGGAAATGCAAACTAAGGACAATAAACTATTATTATTACCTTTAGTTGCTCAAAAATATGATAAAGGCTAGAAATTTATAATATTTTTGTACAATGAATGGATGCCCATCAATTGGAGAATGGTTGGGTAAATTATGGTATATGAATGTTATGGAATATTATTGTTCTGTAAGAAATGACCAGCAGGGTGAATACAAGAGAGGTTTGGAGAGACTTAGAGACTTAAATGAGCAGAATTAGGAGGACATTATACACTTCAACAACAATATTGTATGAAGATGTATTTTGAGGGAAGTGGACATCTTCAACATAGAGAAGAGCTAATCCAATTTCAATTGATCAATGATGGACAGAATCAGCTACAACCAGAGAAGGAACACTGGGAAATGAGTGTAAGCTGTTTGCATTTTTTGTTTTTCTTCCCAGGTTATTTTTACCTTCCTAATCCAATTCTTCCTTTACAACAGCAACAACAACAACAAAGATTCGGTTCTGCACACATATATTGTATCTAGGATATACTATAACATATTTAATATGTTTGGGAATGCCTGCCATCTAGGGGAGGGGATGGAGGGAAGGAGGGGAAAATTCGGAACAGAAGGGAATACAAGGATTATGCTGTAAAAAAAATTACCTATGCATATGTACTGTCAAAAACCGTAATAAAATTAATAATAAAAAATAATAAGAGAAAAAAATTTTAAAAATAAAATTGATGAACAAGGTGATCATAGAAAGGCCTGGAAAGATTTACATGAACTGATACTAAACAACACAAACAGAACCAAGAATACGTTGTACACAGTAACAACAAGAATGTGTGATGATCAGCTATGATAGACTTCATTCTTCTCAGTGGCTCAGTGATCCAAAGCAATCCCAATAGACTTTGGACAGAAAATGCCATCTGCATCCAGAAAAAAATAAAGAACTAGGGAGACAGAATATGAATTAACACATGCTATATTCATTTTTTTCTGCTTTTTTTCCCCATCTCTCACCATGGTTTTTCCCATTTGTTCTGATTTTTCTGTGCCAACATGATTCATAAAGCATTGTGTATTAAAAATAAATAAACTTACTACAATAAAAAAGAAAAGGGGCAGCTAGGTGGTGCAGTGGATAGAGCATTAGCCCTGAATTCGGGAGGACTGGAGTTCAGATCTGGTCTCAGACATTTAACACTTCCTAGCTGTGTGACCCTGGGCAAATAAGTCACTTAACCCCAGCCTGGGGGGGAGGGGGGAATTGTACAAAATCTATCTAGGTATCCTCTTCAGTTTTAGAAACGTTTTATTTCAAACAGCTATAGATTTTTTTTTGTTTCCTCATGTAAATTATGGGGAAAAGCCCCTCTTTTCCATAAATGATTTTATTATTATTATTATTTTAAATTTTATCAAAGCTTTTTATTTACAAAACATGAATGGGTAATTTTTCAACATTGACCCTTACAAAACCTTCTGTTCCAAATTATCCCCTCTTTCCCTCCAAACCCTCCCCTAGATGGCAGGTAATCTAATACATGGTAAATTTGTTAAAATATACGTTAAATCCAATATCATGTATACATATTTATACAGTTATCTTACTGCACAAGAAAAATTGATCAAGAAGGAAAAAAAAGTGAGAAAGAAAACAAAATGCAAGCCAACAATAATAGAAACAGTGAAAATGCTATGTTATGGTCCACACTCAGTTCTCATGGTCCTTTCTCTGGGTGTAGATGGCTCTCTTCATCACTGAATAATTGGAACTGATTTGAATCATCTCATTGTTGAAGACAGCCACGTCCATTGGAATTGGTCGTTGTACAGTCTTCTTGTTGCCATGTATAATGATCTTCTGGTTCTGCTCATTTCACTTAGCATCAGTTCATATAAGTCATATAAGTTTGCCACAAACATTTTTGCACATATGGGTGCCTTTTCCTCCTTTAAGATCTCTTTGGGATATAAGCCCAGTAGAAACACTGCAGGGTTAAAGGGGTATGCACAGTTTGATAACTTTTTTTTTTTTTTGCTAAGGCAATTGGGGTTAAGGGATTTGCCCAGAGTCACATAGCTAAGAAGTAAGTGTCTCAGATTAAATTAAACTCAGGTCCTCCTGACTTCAGGACTGATGCTCTATCTACTGTGCCACCTAGACACCCTAGTTTGATAATTTTTTGAGCATAGTTCCAAATTACTCTCCAGAATGGTTGTAAATGATCTCATTATTAAAAGGAACAAACATTCTCTATTAGTTTTAATTTCAAAACATTTTTCTCTAATTAAATTTAGCAATTTGTTTAGTAGAGATTGTAATGAGTTAAATTAATTAAATCAATTGATTATTTCATGTTCATTAAATAGCCTGAACTACATCAAATTTAGAATATTTATAAATACTAATCTCTCTTTTTTCTCTAGTGCATAAAAAGTATTGACTAATAAAGTGAAAAGAAAACTAGGAAGAAATTTCCATCTTTCAGATATAAAACATTAGCATTTTCTTTAAAATTATAACTTATTGTGACCAAATAAAAGATCGGCCTTACAATTGCAGTAAACTTTTATTTACCTAAGAATCCAAAGAAACAGAGAATTCAAACTCATTTCTCTGCACTTTATTTTTTATAATATGACAAAATACATTCTATATCAGAGTCAATAGTTATTCAAATCTCCAATATCTTCTTCTACATTTACAATTCTTTACTTAAGTCAACTCAGAATTATCACAGCTGCAGTGAAACCTCTATTCAGTAGCAGCAGAAAGAATTTGTGGATAATGACCCATGCCCAAAAGTTGAAGCCATATCCACAAGACACTTTTTCACCTAGATGCTTCTATACTTAAAGTCTTCCTACATGTGGGTATTTCTTGACCATATTGGGGAGTTATTTGTTGAGCCATGCCATTTGATCATGTGGCACTGATGAGCTCATGTTGGATTTGCTCAATGGCTAGTCTCACTCTTACCTTAAATTGAGATGAGAGATGCCGTGGAGGACTATAAAAAAGGAAGGATTTCCTTGGTTTTAGTCCAGGAGAAATATGTCTCATTCTTTCTTTTCCCCTAGAAAAATGTGGAAACCCACTAGACTTCCATTAGTGTAGGGGAAAAAGAGGAATCATATTATTTCCCCCCAAAAAACTGGGGTAATTTACTCTTTGTCCTGTGCAGTTTTATTTATAATTTCTTGAAATATTGCTCCACAAAAACAAGCTTTAGGAAAGCCCTTTGCAATTAAAATGGAGCTATTTTAAAACCAAATCCTTCTGACTTTCACTGAAAGGCTAATAATAGGCCCCAGCCCAATCTCTATGGCTCTTTTTTTGGGGGTGGGTGGGGTGGTTATGGCTTACAGTGGTATATAAATAGCCCGAAACTTTGAGAATCTTTCTCCTCCTAAAATGACACTTTTGTGATGGTAAACTAGGCTAGCTTTGATCTCTTTTCTCATCTGCCAATAAGTCATTGAATGTACATTGCCTCAGACAAACTGAGATTTGGGAAAAACCTAAATGTAAAAAAGACCAAGATCATCTATTGCATCCTGGACCATCACAGTTGACAGTAGTCTTGATTTTGCATTGCCACTATACAATGTTTCTGGAGAAGAAAGTGAGCCTGATGAGTTTGTACAAATCTGCCTCATTTAAATTCAATTTATATGCCACAACAATAGTAATATGTGGGAAGATGAGGAATCTATGAATGGGTTCCAGAAATGATTGTTTACTAGGAAGAATATTCCTTGATAAGAAAAAGCCTTAAACTTATCTAAGTAATTAATTTCTTAGAATATGATTCTGAGACCCTACCTGTATACTTCTATAGAAGTACTTGAGATTTATAATAGTAAGACACTATAAAATCTAAATATCCAAAAATAAATCATATTCAGGTAAACTATATTCAGCATAGTTTAAGCATTAATTTAATTTTATTTTGATTCTTATACATTGATAATTCAAATGTAGGATATAATATCTCAACCCAACTCTTTTTTTTTTTTTTTTTTTTTTTTTTTTGCTGAGGCAATTGGGATTAAGTGATTTACCAGGATCACACAGCCAGAAAATGTTAAGTGGCTGAGGCCAGATTTGAGATGGAAGGTCCTCCTGACTTCAGGGCTGGTGCTCTATCCACTACACTATCTAGCTGCCCCATCAACTCAACTCTTATAGATCACTATGGCATCATTGTACTAAGTTTCATATTCCGAATATTATAGACTCCATGGGTTTTAAGTTCAATTTGAGAGAGTTTCAAAAGGTTCAGTTAGACGTTTCATGAGAGATGAAGTTTATTTAAAACTGCCATAAAGTAACTTATTTATCACTTAGTGATCAGAGCAAAAATAAAAGTAAAAGAAAAATGGTCACTGAAATAAAATGTGCTTATTCTATAATGCTATGATTCAATTGATTAAAAATCATATTTTAAACTTACTATATGATATATACAGTACTCACTTGTTATACCCAAGAGGCCATTTCCTCTAATGTATGGGGATATTGCAGATGACAATATTGTGGTATGTATATCAGTGTAACAGATTTTACTTGTTTACTTGTAAACATAATGATTTCTTTATAGAAAAAGATAAAATTTTTCTTCAAGCTTATTTTTTAATGGAAAGACAACTAGGAATAATAAAATACTCTGAAATACAATTACATTATGCTTAAAGTTAATAATCAACACTATTTGAAATAAAACATTTTTGTTAGAATTAACCTTACTTTATGATGGGGGAAGAACTATTTGTATTGGAAAGAGAGTTGGAGTTGTACTCATAGTATCTAGATTTAAATTTCCAATTTCATTGGACCCATTTTCCTCATGTAAAACATGGGGACTGGGTTCATTGTCCCTTCCAGCTATAAGATAGTTTGGTTTTAATGTGTCATTGTACACATTTAATGTCTCACTGCAATCATTAATTAGCATGAAACTCTTCTAGTTCCTGATCACATGTCCATTCCTGGAGCTTCAATCACTTTAGTCTTTTTTTAAATAGAATTAATGCATAGATCTTAGTAATGTTATTACTTAAGAATATGAATTCCAGTTTGAGGACAGAGTGTTATCACCTTTCTTACAGATTAAAATGGTGTTGGAGACTCCAATTAATAAATGGTCAAAGGATATGAACAGATAATTTTCAGATGATGAAATTAAAACTATTTCCACTCATATGAAAGAGTGTTCCAAATCACTATTGATCAGAGAAATGCAAATTAAGACAACTCTGAGATATCACTACACACCTGTCAGATTGGCTAAGATGACAGGAACAAATAATGATGAATGTTGGAGGGACTGTGGGAAAACTGGGACACTGATGCATTGTTGGTGGAGTTGTGAAAGAATCCAGCCATTCTGGAGAGCAATTTGGAATTATGCCCAAAAAATTGTTAAAATGTGCATACCCTTTGACCCAGCAGTGCTACTACTAGGCTTATATGCCAAGGAAATACTAAAGAAGGGAAAGGGACCTGTATGTGCCCAAATGTTTGTGGCAGCCCTTTTTGTAGTGGCTAGAAACTGGAAAATGAATGGATGTCCATCAATTGGAGAATGGTTGGGTAAATTATGGTATATGAATGTTATGTAATATTATTGTTCTGTAAGAAATGACCAACAGGAGGAATACAGAGAGGCTTGGAGAGACTTACATCAACTGATGCTGAGTGAAACGATCAGAACTAGGAGATCATTATACACTTCAACAATGATACTGTTTGAGGATGTATTCTGATGGGAGTGGATATCTTCAACATAGAGAAGAGCTAATTCAATTCCAATTGATCAATGATGGACAGACGCGGCTACATCCAGAAAAGGAACACTGGAAAATGAGTGTAAACTGTGAGCATTTTTTTGTTTTTTGTTTTTCTTCCCAGATTATTTTTACCTTCCCAATACAATTCTTCCTTTGCAACAACAACAACAACAACAAAATTCGGTTCTGCACATATATATTGTACCTAGGATATACTATAAAATATTTAATATGTATAGGAATGCCTGCCATCTAGGGAAGAAGGTGGAGGGAAGGTGGGGAAAAATTTGGAACAGAAGGGAGTACAAGGGATAATGTTGTAAAAAAAAAAATTACCTATGCATATATACTGTCAAAAAATGTTATAATTATAAAATTAATAAAAAATTTTAAAAAGTTTTAAATGGTGTTGGAGAGCTACTAGTTCTTTGGTATAGTTTTATTTATGTGAAATATTAAAAAAAATTGTTAAAAATTTATTCCCTTGGATTGATCTTTTTCTACATCAAATAGTTTAAAGCCATCTGGTCTAAGATCTAGGTTGTTGCAATGCTCAGGAAGGCCCATGCTTCTAATCTCTTGACTTTTAGACACTCACATGCCTAGTTATCCAAACTCTTCTATCAGTTCTGATCATTTCATATTCCTTCTCAGCTTAGCTACATTAATTTCCATTCTGTATATCCTGATACCTAAAGTCACTAACTCACCCAAGAAGCAAATGCCCATACTTATACTCAACCTCAGGCTCCCTATCTCAGAATTTACTCGAAAATGAATAGAGAAACACTTCATTTTTTAAATAAATTTGAGAAATTTGCATCCTCTAATGCTTTAAGGAAGAATCAAATCAATTCTATGTTTGCAAATGTTACCTTTCAGCAATGTGTATTAAGTGGTTGCTATATGCAAAATAGTATGCTAGACACTGGAGAAACAAAGGCAGAAAAAAAAATTGGGGGCTCTCAAGGTGCTTATTTGAGGAGATTAATAATGTGTGTAGAAAGGTAAGTAAATAGAAGATAATTTGGATAGAGAGAAAGAGCTAGAGGGACACACACACACACACACACACACACACACACACACAGAAAGAGAGAGAGACAGAGAAACAGAGAGAGAGAGAGGGAGCATACTCATACTCAGGAAAGCTTCATGTAGGAGGCAGCATGTAACTGGATATTGGAAGAATGCTAAGGATTCTAAGATGTGAAGGAGAAAGGAGATGTAAGATGGGAAAAGGAGAGTATTCCAGAAATAAAAAACATCCTATATAAAACCATGGAAATGGAAAATGGCATGTCAAGTTTGGCATATCGGAAGTAAGCCAATTTACCTAAAACAGAGTATGTAAATGAGAATAGAGTAAGGAAAATATATAAAAGCAGGTAGAAATTAGATTATGAAAAAAATTTAAATATGTTGAGGTATTTGAATTTTGTCCTACAGACAATAAGAAATCACTGAAGATTTTAGTACATGGCCAGATTAGTATTTTTGAAATATTAATATGGCAATTGTATGAAAGATCTATTGAAAAGGCATGAGAATGAGATAGTGATTGCAATAGTCCAGATGAGAAAGGATGAAGGCCTGAACTAGGGTAATAGTTGTGTGAATGGAGAGTTTTATGTAAGAAATGTTAAGGGAGTAGACTGACTGGATCTGTTTGGCATCTGACTTAATGTGTGGGGTGAGGGAAATGAAATAGTTAAAGATGACTTTGAAATATTTACCTTAGTAACTAGAAGAATGGTGGTATCCTCAAAAGAAACAGGGAGACTTTGGAGGTAAAATGATATCTTGATTTGACAGGATCCAAGCAAATAAGTTAATTTATGTTTTTGATGCACTTTGAATAGTGTCTGGCACATAGCATGTGCTTAATAAATGCTTGTCAACTTGATATCAAATTCACTTAGAATACTGATCATTCATTTATTTTTCCATTCATTTATTGCTGCTTTTCACTAATACACTTTCCTTTTCCTTTTCTTTATCCACCACACCTGCTTTATTCATTCTTATTTGAAAAATGTGAAAAGGAAAGTAATATCTTTTTTTTTCTTTTTTTTTTTTTTTTTTTTTTTTTTGGTGTCACAGAGGCAATTCCTTTTCAGCCTAAATTACAACTAGTCAGGACTGAAATTAACTACATCATAAAGAAAATGAGACAAAGGATTTGGATTGAATTTAATAGCATTCCTTCATTTCTCACATTCCACATAGTATTCTGCCTACAACCAATAATGGAATGAGATGACATATGCAAAGAATCTCTTCTCTCCTACACCATCCAGATCTTGTTTATTCACCCTGATTGTATGCCTTAATCTATATGCTATTTTGAACTTTAAGAAGGAGGAGAGAAAAGAAAGGATATAAGAAACATGATTCAGAGGGTACACTCTGAATCAATTTGTGCCTGCTCAATGCAAAATAATGAAATTAAAGATATCAGAGGATTTAGAGAGGATTTCCATCCACTCTACTTAATGTAAAGTGTCTTGTTATAAATACCTATTTCCTAAAACAATTTCCCTTTTGAACTTATCAATTTAGCATATAAACAAAAATTTATCAAAATTATCAGTCTACAATAGGGATCTTTGTATTGGATCACTGATGATCCCTTAAGGTCTTAAGATGCTTCTTCTTAGTGTAAATTCACAAAACTGACCTCCTCTTATTCACACCCCCACATTCCCAGAAAAAGAACTCAAGAATTTCCTTTACCCTTAATCATCCACTATTTTACCTGTTCCTTAATTATCTGTAGAATTTCATAGTAAATCTCTTTAAAATAAACTGAGAAGGTGGTAAATTGTTATTTGTCTGCTGGTCTGCCAAGTAAGGATTTAGCACTTTCATTGCTGTGGCTCTGGTTCCCTCATTCCTGGCACCAACCTGAATTGAGTAGGCAGACTTGAAAAGCTTATTATGCTTCTCTTCAGTTCTTGGGCAAACAAACATGTCTTCTGTTGCGATGCTCCAGAGACTCATCTGACCTTGTTGAAGTAGTCCCTGTAATCCTTTACCCTACCTTGATTCCTTGCTGGTAATACATATCTGGGTTCCTTTCCCACACTCTATATAGTCTGATCCTGGCAAAAGATTCTGGCTTAACCATAGAATTCAGACCTCTCTTTGACTCTCTTATCTTTCCCTTCCCATTACTGTTGTTAATAGATTCATAGTGATGAGGTCTAGAATGAAATTAGGTTTAATTGAAGTCTAGTGACAGGTTTGGGGTACAGGGAGTCCAATAGAGCTCCCCTGCAACCCCTTTGGATTCGGTGCAAGGATATGGAGTTAAATGAGGTCTAGTGGCGGCGCAAGAGTCCCCTGTAAAGGAATTTACAGACCCAAAAGCCTAGATTGATAAAAGAGGTTTATTATGGGGTTTGGAAGTAAAGTTAAAGTCTAGTTAGTAAAAGGTGAAGGTAGAGATAAAAGGGCACCGGAAATAGGATTCCAGTGGACAGAGATCCTTGGTAGCCAGGCATAAGGCTGCCATGTTAGGAACCTCTGCCAAGAGGGACCTCCAGCTTGGCTCTTTTATAATGAGAGATTTAGCTAAAGGGGCCCATCTGGGTAGGGGTTGTGAGAGAGCCCTGATCTCCTATTGGAATTCAAAAGGGTGCTTTTGACAAGATTTGTGAATCAAAGGTCCTAGCTTCTTGAATTGATAATGCATCAGCTAGGAGAGGCTGGGAATCAGAAAGGAATAAATCAATCTGAAAGGATTAGTTTCTTAAAGGGAGCACAACCCACATCAATAGATGAGGACATAATGTGAGCTCAAGAGTCCCTATTTTAGTTTTACAACTGTGGTTAGGCAACAGTTCTACATAGCAACAAACATCTGGTGAAGAAATGGGATAAAAAGATCAAATTTATTTTTTTCCTAGTCTGGATCTTGATATTAAAACATTTCTGTTTTTACCAGGATGGAACTATGTCTTCAGAGCTATCATTCTTGAGCCTTCAGTATAGCATTCTAAAGCCTAGGCAGCCAGTGATTTTTAAAAAATATTTTTACCATTTTTTATAAATTTGATTTCCAAATTCTCTCCCTCCTCCAAAGCAATGATTTTCCTCTAATTCTAGAGTGTTTATTTGCTCATTTTACTGTTGATGTGGGTTATAGTCCCTTTCTGATTCCCAACCCCCTGACCTTTTATTCACAAATCCTGGTCAAAAGCACCCTTTTGAATTCCAATAGGAGATATCCGGGCTCTCCTAGCCCCCATCAGATCTGAGCCAACTTGGGCTGTCCCAGCCCCCATTCTAATGATCTGCTCAGGTTTCCCAACCCCCACCCCAAGCACAACCAAGTTTCCTCCTTATCTAAAAACTCATTGAATTTTATTCAAATTCTAACCCTGGCTAAAGCTCAGAGCCAGAAACCAATATGGGACTCCATCCATGAGCCCTTTCAGATTATCAAAAGCCCCCCTGTTATAAAAGGGGCAAAACTAGAGTTCACTCTTTGTAGAGATCCCAAACATGGCATCCTTACTCCGGTCATGTCAAGGGTTTCTGCCCACCGGACCTATAGCTCCAGTGCCCTTTTATCTCTATCCTCAACTTTACTAACTAAACTTTACTTCCAAACCCCACAATAAACCTCTTTTATCAATCTAGGTTTTTTTTTTGGGGGGGGTCTGTAAATTCCTTTACAGAGGACTCTTGCACTAGACCTCATTTAAGTCTGTATCCTTGTGCCAAATCCAAAGGGGTTGCAGGGGAGCTCTATTTGACTCCCTGTACCTTGAACCTGCACTAGACATCAATTAATTTCATTTAGATATTCCTTATCTAGTTCTCATCACTGTAACTGTTCTTTTTTTTTTTTAATTTCATCTTATTTTTAATTAATTTCTTTTGTTCTCAATTCACATTTTCCCTCATGAATATATTCCTCTTATTTCCCCTAAACAGTCAGCCTTACTCAATAGCAAAGCAATTAGAGAAGCAGAGGAAGTGGGGAAGCAATTCAGAAAAACTAACCAGCCCATTAGAGCCTGGAAGTATTTGCAATGCTCCACACCTATAGTCCCCCACCTCAGCAAATAAGGGAGTGAGGTGCATTTTCTCATCTTTTTCCTGGGCCCAAGTTTGGCAAATATAATTACACAAAAGTCAGTTTCATTTTATTGTTCTGTCCGTTTACATTGTTATAATCATCATATATATTGTTTTTCTGGTTCTGTTACTTCCTCCTTGTTCCATCCTTGTTATCTCCTTACCACAAATCTCCCATTGTTCCCTCTTAACAATTAGACTTGCAGAGCTAAGCTCTGCAGGATTTAAAACACTAAACTCTAGAACTCACACTTAGAAGAGGAACATTGTTCTAACTAGTCAGTTTTTTAAGTATTAATTCACATGGATAGATCACTCACTCTATCTAACTGGCACCAGACATGCTCCACATTCCATTCTGGTTTACTTTTTTGTAAAGTAAAGTAAAGTAAAGTGACTGCTGTCACTCTCATACTGATGCTATTTTAGTGGCAGTGCAGAGAGTTGAGGCAGGAATCCCCTTTTGGTCAGTGCAGGTTAAATGTGAAAGAATTCACGAACCTGAAATATTTGTGGCAAAAAAGGAAGTTTATTGGCACCTAGAAGAGAATGTCTTCACAGTGGGCAAGAGTCCTGGTAGGCAGCTAAGTCATATCTCAGACTTCTGCAAAAATAAGGAATTTAGAATTGTTCTTTATAGAAGTCTGAGGCTAAAACTTACAGTTGAAAAGAAAGCCAATGCCCCCAGGCCTAGATACTTGGAGTTTCAAGACACTCAATATCAGACCCAGATCTCCCAATTAAATGAAAATCACTTTGAAGGCTTTCTGAATGGGTATCTGGCTATTCAAAAGATCAATGGGGAAAGGGAGTGATTTGCCTTAAAAAAGCCCACCTGGGAAATATGCTCTCTCCTATGCTCTATGGAGTCTGGGAGGCCAGGAATCAAAGGGGCAAAGTGATTATTTTATAAATTTAAAGTGGACACAGTTTCACCCCTGTCAATACCAAGCCTTTTTCCTTTCTACCTCTTCCTCTAGGAATTATGATCAAATCAGTATTACTACAGTTACTTGAGAAAATCAATTCTTTTATGACTATTCACTTTCTTTATGATTTTGCAAACTAACATATATTTTCCTGGTCACTATTTCCCAGTATTTTTTCCTTCCCATTTGAATATAAATTGTGATGCATAAATAGAAGTCTATATAAAGAAGGTGAAGGGAGTCAGGGACGTTTTGCCATTTCAACCATACTCTTTTCTTAACTAGTCAAAGGAAAGAATATACGCACAGAAGGAGTTAGGCATAGAAATACATTTTACTCAAAGAGGTATTATGCCAGAGAAACTGAGGCAGGATAGATATTAGAAAGTATTTAATAATTTATTTAATAGGGGAGATTTACTGGGACTAAATGGATCCATGGTTTGTTCCCAGGGCTGAATGAGACTATTGTCTCCAAGAATCCAGCAAACAATGAGAGTTCTCAATGACCTATTTGACATAAGGCTCAGACTCAGGGGGTAGACTGAGGTGAGGGGGGAATCAGGGTGCTGAGAATGGGAACAGGACTCTGACAATCTGGTTCTGATAAGGTGAGGGGAGGCATGGGAGGGAGGAACCCTGAAGATGGGGAAAGGCATCTTGATAAGATGGTATCTGACATTCCAGTAGCTTGGGATGGGGAGAGGCCTTCTGATTTTCTAAAACATAAGATTTTTTATCTTTATCAAATATTCTGATAAAGAGGGAGGGGAGATTTTGCAGAACTGAGCTTTGAGAAGCAGAGAAAGTGAGTCAGCACTGGGTTAAGATAATTATGGAAACTGAGAATTGTGGCATAACAGAGGAAGATAAGAGGGAAAGGGGAGAAGAAAGAAGGGGTAATTAGAGGAAGAGTAAATAACTGGCCAGAATATTCTTAAGCAAAACAAATTCTAAAAAAAATGTATGAAAATATTTGTGTCAGCAAAGAATTGGACATATTGAAGTGGTACCCATGAATTGGGGAATGACTGAATTGGTAATGCTAAATAAATGTGATGGAATAACATTGTGATTTAAGAAATGATTAAGGTTTTAGATAAACATGGGAAGACATATGAACTGATGCAAAGAGGAATGAGTTGAATTAGGAGAACAATTTATATAATAATAATAATATTATAAAAGCCAGTAACTGTAAAAGATTTAGGAACTCAGAGAAAATAATGACCAATAATGACTCCAGATGATTTATGATGAAACATGCACTGACCACTTAATAAAGAGTTGAAACACTCAGAGTATAGATTAAGACATAATTTTGGGTTTGTTTGTTTTTGGACATGAACAGTTAAGGATATATAAATGACACATATGTGTATATATATATATATACAATACATATATATAGATTTGTCTATATGTTGTATCATATATACATACATATGTATGTATATGTTTGATGATGCATGTGTATAACAGATATTTTGTTTTTTCTTTATTTCTCATTTGGAACCAAAAGGAAGGTAAAAACTTTTGCTGAATAAAAAAATGAAATTTAATTTTTTAAAGATGTAAAACATTTTATATCTCCAACAGAATAATAATGAGATGTGATGTGTGTGTGTGTGTGTGTGTGTGTGTGTGTGTGAGAGAGAGAGAGAGAGAGAGAGAGAGAGAGAGAGAGAGAGAGAGAGAGAGAGAGAGAGAGAGACCGAAAAAAAGATTCTATTACTCCACTGGGGAACTGTAATGATAACAACAGAATTCCTTGATCTCGACTAAACGGGGGCAAACAACATCCATACTGTGTATGCTGTGGGTAAGAATTATTAGATTCCCTCATGGAGATAAAATAATTTTTATTACCAGGACACTACCAGGACTGGAATAAGAAATCTGAGTAGAGAAAATCTGTTATTCAAAATAGATAACTAATTACAACTTCCAACCAGAAGAATACTGGATTATTGTTAAGACTTTAACAAAGTGACAGTTTTGATTATCTTAGTTTCCATTGAACATAGTCTAGTAGACTGATAGAAAGCTATTTTATGTCTATTTGTGCAGAGATTGGACAACTTGTCTTTTTTCAATATAGACACCATGAGTGGGGGAGGGAGCAAATATAATGTACCATAATAATTGGTGTTAGTTAATTCTCAGATGTGTAGGTGTGGAGAAAAAAAAAAAAAAAGACTGTCTATCTGTTTATTATATAAAGACTGCCTAACCCACACTATATTTTATAAACAAAAATTTCAAATAAAGAAGATCTGTGTACTGTACTCCCATAGCCAGTTCAAATAACAGAAGAGGACTAAACCAAAGGATAATGCTTTTCTTACCTGTCATTTTGATGCGGGTTGTGGTCTCTTTAAGACTAGTCCTTTCAGATTGATTTATTCTTTTCTGATTCCCAACCCCTCCTAACTGAAGAAGCTAGGACTTTTGATTCACAAATCCTGGTCAAAAGCACCCTTTTGAATTCCAATAGGAGATATCCGGGCTCTCCCAGCCCCCATTGGATCTGAGCCAATTTGGGCTGTCCCAGCTCCCATTCTAATGATCTGCTCAGGTTTCCCAATCTCCACCTAGCAAATTCTAGCCCTCCATGAAATCCAGCCAGGAACCAACCTGGGACTTCACCCACAGGTCCCTTTAACTATAAAAGAGCCAAGCTGGAGTCCTCTCTTTGCAGAGGTCCCAACTTTAAGGGTTAAAAAGCCTCTAGAAGCAAGGAATGCAGTTCAAGGCATGTGGGATGACCTGAGGGATGAGAGGTTCTGAGGCACAGGCGAGTCCTACATGGAGGTGGGGCACAGCCCCATGAGGCGGTGTCTGATTCCAGGTACCACGCCTCCCTCCTTAGTGCTCTCAAAGCCTAGCACACCTCTCTTCTTCTTCTTGGGCCAATCCCATTATGCCAGGTTCCTAGAGAACTTCCCCCTTCCCCCATATCATCAGTGGGTTATAAATATGTGCTATCTCAGAATAAAGTTCTCTTTTGCTTCACCCCTACCTAATGGTGGTCTGTCTCCATGGGATCCGGATTGATGCCCGAAGACGGGTAAGTGTGACCTAGCTGTGCCATCGACGGACGGGCATTAAGAGTAGCTCTAAGGGGAGCTACCAGGTTAGAGTAGTCCATAGGGGTGTAACACCCAACCATGGCAGCCTCATGCCTGGCATGCCAAAGGATATCTGCCCCCTGGAACTCTGGTTCCAGTGCCTTTTATCTCTACCTTCGACTTTACTAACTAGGCTTTACTTCCAAACCCTATAATAAACCTTTTTTATCAATCTAGGTTTTTCAGGTCTGTAAATTGCTTTACAGGGGACTCTTGCACTGCTACTAGACCTCATTTAACTCTGTATCCTTGCACAAAATCCAAAGGGGTTGTAGGGGAGCTCTATTTGACTCCCTGTACCCTGAACCTGCCACTAGACTTCAATTAAAACCTAATTTCATTTAGGTACCCCAATTCTAAACCTCATCAATTTCAACAGTTAAGATGCCTAAAGTATAGTACAGCCCTTAGAACACAACATTGTCAGCCATCTTGGGCCTTTCACTGGTTTGGATTTAGATGGGAAAGGCTGGGATGTATGGGATATTAAGAGAAGATTAGGACTTCTGATGTGAGTGCTGTGTTTCATTTTTGGTGTCTACCTGCTAGCCAAATTTCCTCTGTGAATCATGTACATTTTGTTTTTTATCCTTCTTTCTCAAAGAAGAACAGTGATATCAGGAGGGCGACTTGCAAGTGAATTGGATGTGAGGCCGAGCTCTACAAAGTCATAGCTTTCTCTATCCTCCAGAGTCAACTGAATCCAATGGCAAAACATAGGTAAGGGTGAAGGAAGATGGCTCTACATGCACTAGGAGACCTCAAACTTTTTAAGCTGAGTTCTTTTCTAGATCTCAGTTTGTCAGAGGCAATACCCATTCAGTGATTTAAAGCTAGATAAGAAATAAAGCAAAAGATGGCCTACTTTGCCTACTCAAAAAAACCAAACCAAAACAAAACAAAACTATCAGAAGGGAAGATCCTCAGGGTTTCTGTCCAGAACAGAAATAATTGCTATTTACACTTTCTCAGAGACATTAAAACTCTAAAATAAATAAATAAATAAATTTCAAAGTCCTGTGGCAACTGGAAAGTGACATAGAAGCAGGTACAGATATACTAAGAGTTGTGGTCATCACCCTGCATATGGGTGGCCCAGGCTATAAGGTTTCCTCTCACCAGACTGAAGCAGCAAGATTCAGCAAATCTGTAGCTATCTAAGCAGCTTTTTTTTTTAAAGTTATACATATACAGTCATTTTTTATGTATATCCATGTGACATGTTGAGAGAGGAAAAATCAGAACAAAGGAGGAAAATCATGAGAAAAAAAAATGAAAATGATATGTCTCAATCTATGTTTTTAGTCTCTATAATTCTCTCTCTGGATACAGATGGCATTTTCTTTTGAAATTGTTTTGAGTAAAAGAGATTTTAAAGAAGGGAAAGGGACCTGTATGTGCAAGAATGTTTGTTTGTAGCAGCCCTCTTTGTAGTGGCCAGAAATTGGAAACTACGTGGATGCCCATCAATTGGAGAATGGCTGAATAAATTGTGGTATATGAATAGTATGGAATATTATTGTTCTGTAAGAAATGACCAACAGGATGATTTCAGAAAGGTCTGGAGAGACTTACATGAACTGATGCTGAATGAAATGAGCAGGACCAGAAGATCATTATATACTTCAACAACAATACTATATGATGGTCAATTCTGATGGATGTGGCTCTCTTCAACAATGAGATGAACCAAATCAGTTCCAATAGAGCAGTAATGAACTGAACCAGCTACACCCAGCGAAAGAACTCTGGGAGATGTCTATGAACCACTACATAGAATTCCCGATCCCTCTCTTTTTGTTCGCCTGCATTTTTGATTTCCTTCACAGGCTAATTGTACACTATTTCAAAGTCTGATTCTTTTTGTACAGCAAAATAACTGTTTGGACATGTATACATATATTGTATTTAATTTATACTTTAACATATTTAACATGTATTGGTCAACCTGCCATCTGGGGGAAGGGGTGGGGGGAAGGAGGGGAAAAGTTGGAACAAAAGGTTTTGCGATTGTCAATGCTGAAAAATTACCTATGCATATATCTTGTAAATAAAAACCTATAGTAACAAAAAAAAGAAAAAAAAAGAAGGCTCAAATAAGGTAAGTAAAGGGCTTTGCAAACTTTAAAGCCTTGTATAAATGTAAATTATTACATTAACGTTGGCTATCACCATTTGTGAAACTTTCTTGAAAGTATTTTTGCCTAAATAAAAGTTTTTCTGTTAAAAAAAAAAAAAAAAAGAAATTGCTTTGGGTCACTGAATTGCTAAGAAGAGCCAAGTTTATCATAGTTGATCATGTGTGTAATCTTGTTGCTCTGTACAATGTTTTTAACTGGTTCCATTTGCTTCACTCAGCATCAATTCATGTAAATCTTGCCAAGCTTTTCTGAAATTAGCCTGTTCATCATTTTCTATAGAACAATAATATTCCACTACTTTCCTATACCATAACTTATTCAGCAATTCCCTAGTTCCACTCATTTTCCAATTCTTTGTCATAAAAAGAGCTGCTACAAACATTTTTGCAAATGTGGATCCTTTTCCCTCTTTTATGAATTCTTTGGGATATAAAACCAGTAATGCCATTGCTGAATCAAAGAGTATTCACAGTTTTATATGCCTTTGGGCATAGTTCAGTTTGGCAGCTTTTTTTTTTTTTTTTTTTTTTTAAGTACAGCACTGGTCACCTCCCAATGTAAGGAAGAGGTCAGAAAAGGTGGTGTAAAAATTATCTGGTTCACCTATCCTCAGCCTAGCCTGTTTACTGTAGGCAGAGATCCTACCCTGTGATTGAAATATATTTTTTTTTAAATGTAGGGAAACTTTTGTGAAGAGAATTTCACTCACCAGTGGTATGTGGAATGTGTGCATATTTAGGGGCAACAGGAAATCTAGTAGAACTGAAAGATAAACAGTTCTTGCTGCAAAGAAAATCCAGACACCCAGCCCTGAGTGAAACAAGGATGGCATATGAAATTGGAGCTGTATACATATTTTTTCTGGAATGGTTGCAGTGATGAGTAGGCATGAAGCTGGTGTTGATTTTACTCTAGTCATTAAGCTGCCTCCCAAAAGGAGTGAAGACAGACTCATGACAATGCAATTGTCATTTGTGGAAAAGTAACAGGCCACCATCATTAGTGTGAATGATGAACCCTGATAAATTAAAAAAAAAAACTTTTATAAAGTCTTAGAGACCCTCATTATCAAGGTGCTGAAAGGAGACAAGCTTCTAATTCTGGATAATTTTAATGTCATTCTATCAGACATGGCAAGAAGTCCTTGAGAGGAATGGAGTTAGAGCAGCAATATTCACTTACTATTGAAGACTTGTGTGTCATAACATTCTCATCAGTAATACTGTTTTCCATTTACCTAAATGCAAAAATATTTTGGAGAACACCCTCAGAGTAAACATTGGTGTTTAATAGACTATGTGATTATAAGGAGAACAGAGAAGCAAGATATGAGATTGATCGTGAAGTTTGATGTAGACAGCTGGATTGATCATAGACATTCTCTCCAATCTACACATTCACATTCTACAGAAGCAGAAGCCCTGAAGCAATATGATTACGAGAAGACTTAATGTCAACAGATTAGAATTCTTTCTTCTGCATAACTTCAGTCAATACATGTTTGGCAATAGTGAAGAAGAAAAGGAGTGGGCAATGTTCAGAGATTTGGTGTTCAACATCACATCTACTCATCTGGGTCAGAATCCAAACAAATATCAGGACTGATTTGATGAAAATGTTGGGGAGTTAGTAAATGAAAAATAGGAATTCCCCAGAGTTTCATCTCTAAGAAGGCAGTGTTTAATTCCATCAAAATTAAAGTGCAAAGAAAGCTTAGAGAGAGATGCAAGATTCTTGGCTCTTTGAGAAGGCAGATGAAATTCATGTTAGTAACAATCCAAAGTGCTTTTTTGATGCTGGGAAGGCAATAAATCAAACACCTCTGGTGTATCATAACAACTTCTCAGTGCTTATAAAACCATTTTGATTAGTGATAAGGACTTGATCCTGGAGAAATGGGCTAAGAACTTACATAATGTTCCAACAGACCATTATCAAGCAATGCTGAAGCAATTGACCATATATCTGAAGCAGTCTTTCTCTAGCCAAATTTCCAAATGAAAAGAGATTTTGAATGCCATTAGGCTCTTTTCACATGAATAAGCACCTGGTACTGATTTTATTCTAGTTGAAATTTACAAGGCAAAGGGTCCATTGCTCATACAAAAGCTGACTGAAATCTTCTGTTATATGGCAAGAGAAACCAGAAGTTCAAGGATGGCTCCATTGTCTATGTCTATAAAGGAAAAGGAAATACATTGTCCTGTGACAATCTCATAGGGAGACTATCTCTCTTAGCTGCTGGCAAGATTCTTGCCAGTCTTCCTTTACCTGATCCTTTATCTATAAGATAGCCATCTACTTGAGAACCATTGTGGCTTTAGAATGAGCTAAGGTGTAAGGGCCCTTTAAATGGGCGGACACAGTGCATTGGGAGATTGAGGCCCAGAAGTAATTTCTGTGGATATTAGGACTGCCCTTGGGCGGGATCCTGGCCATATTGAGATAGTTTCATAATGGGTGACTCTCTCGCTGATTGGCTGTGTGTGTGACCTCATAGGCCCTATGTAAGCCCACTGCAGGCAGCAACCGCCCTCTTTAACCTGGTGCTCTTCACTCTGGCTCCCTAGCCTGGGTGACCAAGCCAAGATGGGTAGCCAAAAGAGGTAAGGGTTTTGGTAGTGAACACATGGGTCTTCTGACCAGGTGTTCACTCGGGAACCAACAAGTCAGGGCATCAGTCAGGGCATTATGTGAGTAGGTATAATAAAGGCTTTTAAGATTACATGTGGTTGTTCTTGAGTGCGCTACTGGTTACTAAGCTATAGATTTAAGAGATTGTGGCCAGAGACCTTAGAAGGCCTCAGAGGAGGCGAGCCGGGTAGAATTCACACTGCAGAGGACAGTGGTCAAAGGTACTCTGGTGGGTCTAGGACAGACTAGTAATTGTAACTGCCAGGAGAGCACGTTACAAATGGCGCTCAACGTGGACGCATCAGGAATTATCAGGTTTTGAAAATATTTAATATTCAGAATTAAGATTCTGAAAGATCTGGTAGAAACGCCACTTAAGAGGGAAGACAGAGAAGCAATATGGACCCAGGTAAATCTGGGATCAGACTCAAGGACACAGCTGAACATAATGCTTATATAAAAAGGTTAAAGAGCCAGATGGAAGATCTTTTAACAAAGATCACCACTGAAGAACAGCAGGAAGCTTGTAATCAAGCTCCCAGAAGGCTATCCCCACACCCAGTAAATACAGCTCGGAGAGGGAGCAACCTAGAGCTAATGCGATTGTATGACAGTAGAGAGTATAAAATGCCACAGCAAGAGTTGCTGGAATTGCAGGTTAAACTACAGATTGAGATAGAGAAAGAAGAAAAAGCTAGGTTACTACAGATAGAACAGGAAGAGTTCAAACCAGTGGCTGAAACTAAGGAAGGAAATAAACGAACCACATGGACTAAAGTTGTAGAAATTCTTCTTAGCGTTTTGTTGGTTTACCTCCTGCATTGTTGTTTTAAGGAATTTATCCATTACTCTTCCATTGAGAAGAAGTTTAGTTCTTTTTATGTGCAAAGCTCAGGTTTGATTTTAAATCAGCCTTTGGGGAATTTTCCAATTCTTCTTCCCACTGCCTCACCTTCTTGGGCCAAGGGAGAAGGGGGAGGAGGAAAAGGAAGGGCGATAATACTATCAGCACTGCCCATTAATCCATTCAAAACTCCTGTGTCTTCATTTCAAAGGACAGGGGTAGGCTTTATGCCCCAAGGCAAAAAGGAATTGTGGGGTATTGAGTATAATCAGAAAAGTTTTAAAAATACAGTTCAGTTAATTTCTAAGAAACCTTACAGGGACAAGACCTTGCAGTTAGAGAGAGTGGAGTTTTATACTTGTAAAACTGCTAGGATCGTCTTTGGAGAGTTGAAACTCCTCTTTTCTTACCTCGTGCATTTTCCACTTCCACAGGTGAGCTTGATTTCCCAACCCCCTACGGGTACTTATAAAACAGTGTTTATGTCTAGAATGGGTTGGAAAATTGATGTTTTAATCACTAGAATAAATAGACAGTGTGTGATCTTTGACCCAGGAGGAAAAGTAATATCAGATTTATTGATTCACACTCCTAGAAAAACATTTTTGATTTTACATCTTCAAAGTATTTTGATTTTACATTTTAAAGTTATTTTGGTTTTATATTTTTAATCTATTTCGGTTTTACACTTTTAAATTATTTTGGTTTTACATTTTTAAATTCTTTGCATTTTACCTTAGCAATGCACTTCGGGCATACACAGAAAGTGCAGCTAAGTGACAGACTGACTTTTGTCTGGCTTGTTAATCTTTTTGACAACAACTTTGTTTCCACTGTGATGTGGAAAGGCCTGGATGGCATTTGGAAAGGCCCAAGTTGGGCCCCGGGGACATTCCTTCCTAGGTGCAGATCCAGCAGTAGAGTTCATCCCCACCAGAGACATTTGTAACCTGGGGATACAAGAGAAGGACCAGACAACAGTCCAGAGAAACCAGCCAGATGTCCGCAGCCCTTCAGACGCTGATGACAGCAATGTCCCTCCTGACCATGACACCAGAGACACCAGACACAGTTCCAGTGTTGCAGCTGAAATGGACTGTTTTGGGTGATATGCAATATAAAGACTGTAAATGGACAATGGGCCTGTTTGCTTCTCCCGTGGCCACTTGCCATATGGTGGCCTGGGAAGAGGCTTTGCCCTATGCTTTCTATTGAAGGACTATGCTTTTAAATTAGTGGGTGAAAAACCAACACACCCACCTGCCATTGTTATTGAGACAATGTTACTGGACATGACTTTGCTTATGTGCACCTGTGAAACTAGAATTGTTCTAGAATTGTGAAAAGTGCAATAGAGAATTGTGATAAGCTAGAATTGTTCTAGGATTGTGAAAAGTGCAATAGAGAATTGTGATAAGCTAGAATTGTTCTAGAATTGTGAAAAGTGCAATTGAGAATTGTGATAAACTAGAATTGTTCTAGGATTGTGACAAGTGCAATTGAGAATTGTGATAAGCTAGAATTGTTCTAGGAGTGTGAAAAGTGCAACAGAAAATTGTAAGAAACTAGAATTGGTCTAGAACTGTGATAAATGTAACTAGAATTGTGACAACCTACCTACTGATATTTGTTAACTAGAATTGTGATGTTTTACCTTGTTGACTTCCCACCTCAGTGTTGACATCCTACCTCATTGGCATCCAATCTCTTTGGCCTATTATCTCGAGTATGACTTTGATGAATGGGTTGAACACTTGGGCCACTGTTGAGCCTGGTTCTCATTGTCATACTTCTGTTTACTGATCTGCTGCTTTGTACCTCCTTGGGCATAACACTCTGTCATCTCATGGATCAAGTGAACTATAGCTGGTGCTAAAAGTTTAGCTTGGTGAGATGTGCGGTTCCCGCAAAACAAGAGAAAGGGAATTGTAAGGGCCCTTTAAATGGGCGGACACAGTGCATTGGGAGATTGAGGCCCAGAAGTAATTTCTGTGGATATTAGGACTGCCCTTGGGCGGGATCCTGGCCATATTGAGATAGTTTCATAATGGGTGACTCTCTCGCTGATTGGCTGTGTGTGTGACCTCATAGGCCCTATGTAAGCCCACTGCAGGCAGCAACCGCCCTCTTTAACCTGGTGCTCTTCACTCTGGCTCCTAGCCTGGGTGGCCAAGCCAAGATGGGTAGCCAAAAGAGGTAAGGGTTTTGGTAGTGAACACATGGGTCTTCTGACCAGGTGTTCACTCGGGAACCAACAAGTCAGGGCATCAGTCAGGGCATTATGTGAGTAGGTATAATAAAGGCTTTTAAGATTACATGTGGTTGTTCTTGAGTGCGCTACTGGTTACTAAGCTATAGATTTAAGAGATTGTGGCCAGAGACCTTAGAAGGCCTCAGAGGAGGCGAGCCGGGTAGAGTTCATACTGCAAAGGACAGTGGTCAAAGGTACTCTGGTGGGTCTAGGACAGACTAGTAATTGTAACTGCCAGGAGAGCACGTTACACTAAGGAATGGTTAATATGGTATATGCTGCCCAATGACTCCAGGAGAAATGCCGGGAATAAAAAGAGGTTTGTATATAACATTTTTAGTTCTGACTAATATTGCCAGTTGTGATGGCTTATAGATCATGGCAAAATTTTGTTGCCCAGAGAAATCCATCAGTATGGTATACTAATTTTTGGGCAGCATACTTGCCCATATTCAAGATACTGGTGCTCTCATGCTTTCCCAGTCATTAGTAGAGTGAAACTGGACTGTGTGCTTACTCCCATGCTTTTTTTTAGCATGATGTTTTCAGTGATGTTATTGAATACCTTCAATGAGGATGGAAATGACATCAAAGTCAGCTACAGCACTGATAGTAAATTATTTAACTTGAAAAGGCTACAAGTCAAGATTAAAAGTAGGAGAATTGGTATACAACATTTTTGTAGATAATTGTGTATTCAATGAAGACTTTGAGGCTGCCATGCAACAAAATATGGATTGATTCTCTGATACTTGTGCTAATTTTGGCCTAAGAATGAACAAGAAAACAGAGACTTGCCATCAGCCCAACATTATACTATCCAAACTTGGAATTATCAGTTATGTTAAATGGAGAAATTTTGAATTTTGTAGATAAGTTCACTTACCTTGGCATTATATTTTCCAGGAATGTATATGTAGATAACAAGGTAGATGTATGCATTTTCAGAGTTAGCTTAGTTTTGGGGAGGCTTCACAGGAAAGAATGGGAGGGAAGAGATATTAGGATGCCTACCAAACTGAAGGTCTAGAGAGCCATTGTGCTGACCTCATTGTTCTATGCCTGTGAAACTGAATTGCTTCCATGCTTAAAAACCTCTAAGCATCTGGAGTTTTTTCCTTTCCTGACTCAGTTTGATTTATCAAGAGAATCCAGGGGCAGCTAGGTGGTGCAGTAGAATACTGGTCCAGGAATCAAGAGAACCTGAGTTCAAACTTGACCTCAGGCACTTACTAGTTGTAGGAATTTGGGCAGGTCATTTAATCCCAGTTGCCTCACAAAATCCCAGAAAGTGACTAAATTCTGGCTTTTCAGAAAAACTAAGAATTCTTTGGAGAAATGATAAATCTACTCTACTCTTTGTTTCTCTTGTGTTATTTCCTGAAGCAATGAGTAACAATTAAGGATTGCTTCGAAATGTTTTGCCTATTGTTTGCTTTTTCATTTAGCAATATTTCAATAAAGATAATTTTCATGGCATCCAGAAGTTGTCATTGAAAGTGTCAGGGACCGTTAGAGACCTCAAGAGATAAGTTAACCATGGTTATCTCTGTTTGGCAACAACTTAATTTTCCTATTAATGAGGTTTAGATTTGGGATACCCAAATCAAATTAGGGTTTTTGGTGGTCAGGGAGTTAAATAAAGTCTTTTTTTTTTTTAATTTTTTTAATTATATATATATATTTTTTTATAATATTATCCCTTGTATTCATTTTTCCAAATTACCCCCCCTCCCTCTATTCCCTCCCCCCGATGACAGGCAATCCCATACATTTTACATGTGTTACAATATAGTCTAGGTACAATACATGTGTGTGAATATCATTTTCTTGTTGCACAATAAACATTAGAATCCGAAGGTACATGCAACCTGGGCAGACAGATATTAGTGCTAACAATTTACATTCACTTCCCAGTGTTTCTTCTCTGGGTATAGCTACCTCTGTCCATCATTGATCAACTGGAAGTGAGTTGGATCTTCTTTATGTTGAAGATTTCCACTTCCATCAGAATACATCCTCATACAGTATTGTTGTTGAAGTGTACAGTGATCTTCTGGTTCTGCTCATTTCACTCAGCATCAGTTGATGTAAGTCTCTCCAGGCCTCTCTGTATTCCTCCTGCTGGTCATTTCTTACAGAGCAATAATATTCCATAACCTTCATATACCACAATTTACCCAACCATTCTCCAACTGATGGACATCCATTCATCTTCCAGTTTCTAGCTACAACAAAAAGAGCTGCCACAAACATTTTGGCACATATATGTCTCTTTCCGCTCTTTAGTATTTCTTTGGGATATAATCCCAGTAGTAGTGCTGCTGGGTCAAAGGGTATGCACAGTTTGATAACTTTTTGGGCATAATTCCAGATTGCTCTCCAGAATGGCTGGATTCTTTCGCAACTCCACCAGCAATGTATTAGTGTCCCAATTTCCCCACATCCCCTCCAACATTTACCATTATTTGTTCCTGTCATCTTAGCCAATCTGACAGGTGTGTAGTGGTATCTCAGAGTGGTCTTAATTTGCATTTCTCTGATCAGTAGTGATTTGGAAAACTCTTTCATGTGAGTGGATATAGTTTCAATTTCTTCCTCTGAGAATTGTCTGTTCATATCCTTTGACCATTTATCAATTGGAGAATGGTTCGGTTTCTTATAAATTATGGTCAGTTCTCTATATATTTTGGAAATGAGACCTTTGTCAGAACCTTTGTTTTTAAAAATATTTTCCCAATTTGTTACTTCCCTTCTAATCTTGTTTGCATTAGTATTATTTGTACAGAAACTTTTTAGTTTGATGTAATCAAAATCTTCTATTTTGTGATCAATAATGATCTCTAGTTCTCCTCTGGTCATAAATTTCTTCCTCCTCCACAAGTCAGAGGTAGACTATCCTCTGTTCCTCTAATCTATTTATTATCTCCCTCTTTATGCCTAAATCATGGATCCATTTTGATCTTATCTTGGTATATGGTGTTAAGTGTGGATCCATATCTAATTTCTGCCATACTAATTTCCAGTTTTCCCAACAGTTTTTTCTGAATAATGAATTTTTATCCCTAATGTTGGAATCTTTGGGTTTGTCAAAGATTAGATTGCTATAGATGTACCCTTTTTTGTCCTTTGTATCTAATCTGTTCCACTGATCTACCGGTCTATTGATTAGCCAATACCAAATGGTTTTGGTGACTGCTGCTATATAATATAGCTTTAGATCAGGTACACTTAGACCACCTTCCTCTGAGTTTTTTTTCATTAGTTCCCTTGCAATTCTCGACCTTTTATTCTTCCATATGAATTTTGTTGTTATTTTTTCTAGGTCATTGAAATAGTTTCTTGGGAATCTGATTGGTATAGCACTAAATAAATAGATTAGTTTGGGGAGTATTGTCATCTTTATTATATTCACTCGGCCTATCCAAGAGCATTGAATGTCTTTCCAATTATTTAAATCTGATTTTATTTTTGGGGCAAGTGTTTTGTAATTTTTCTCATATAATTCCTGACTTTTCTTTGGTAGATGGATTCCCAAATATTTTATACTCTCAACATTTGTTTGGAATGGAATTTCTCTTTGTATCTCTTGCTGTTGCATTTTGTTAGTGATATATAAAAATGCCGAGGATTTATGTGGATTTATTTTGTATCCTGCCACTTTGCTGAAATTTTGAATTATTTCTAGTAGCTTTTTAGCAGAGTCTTTGGGGTTCTCTAAGTATACCATCATGTCATCTGCAAAAAGTGATAGTTTAATTTCCTCATTTCCTACTCTAATTCCTTGAATCTCTTTCTCGGCTCTTATTGCCGAGGCTAGCGTTTCTAGTACTATATTGAATAGTAATGGTGATAGTGGGCAACCTTGTTTCACTCCTGATCTTACTGGGAAAGGTTGCAGTTTATTTCTATTGCATATTATGCTTACTGAAGGTCTTAAATATATGCTCCTGATTATTCTAAGGAATAGTCCATTTATTCCTATACTCTCAAGAGTTTTTAGTAGGAATGGATGTTGGATTTTGTCAAATGCTTTTTCTGCATCTATTGAGATGATCATATGGTTCTTATTAATTTGATTATTAATATGGTCAATTATATTAATAGTTTTCCTAATATTAAACCAGCCTTGCATTCCTGGAATAAATCCTACTTGATCATAGTGTATTATCTTGGAGATGATTTTCTGAAGTCTTTTTGCTAATATCTTATTTAAGATTTTAGCATCAATATTCATTAAGGAGATTGGTCTATAATTTTCTTTCTCAGTTTTCGATCTACCTGGTTTAGGTATCAGTACCATGTCTGTGTCATAAAAGGAGTTTGGTAGGACTCCTTCATCCCCTATTTTTTCAAATAATTTATATAACATTGGGGCTAATTGTTCTTTAAATGTTTGGTAGAATTCACATGTGAATCCATCTGGCCCTGGGGATTTTTTCCTGGGGAGTTGATTAATAGCTTGTTCTATTTCTTTTTCTGAAATGGGACTATTTAAGCAATTTATCTCCTCCTCTGTTAATCTAGGGAGCCTATATTTTTGGAGGAAGTCATCCATTTCACTTAAGTTATCAAATTTGTTGGCATAAAGTTGGGCAAAGTAACTCCTTATTATTTCTCTAATTTCCTCTTCATTGGTGGAAAGATCCCCCTTTTCATTTGTAAGACTATCAATTTGATTTTCCTCTTTCTTTTTTTTGATCAAATTTACCAAAGGTTTATCTATTTTATTGGCTTTTTCATAAAACCAACTCTTGGTTTTATTTATTAATTCAATAGTTTTTTTACTTTCAATTTTATGATTTCTCCTTTTAATTTTTGTATTTCAAGTTTAATTTTTGGTTGGGGGAGTTTAGTAAAGTCTAAATGAGATCTAGTGGGAGTTCTGGGATTCCCTTCTGGTGGCTCAAGAGACCCCTGTAAAGGAATTTACAGACCAGTTTTGATCAATTTCCTTCCTACCTTTTTTACACGGAAAAGAAATTATCAGATTATCATTCCATGTATAAATCCCAAGAGTGAATCAAAATTCATATACATAATAGACTAGTAAATTTCCTAAAATCCCTCAAATATAACAGCAATAGTTAAAAAGTTTTAACAAATCCCAGTTTTAACAAATATTAAAAATAGATCAATTAACTTAAAAAGCGAGCCTATCTCATGAAATCTTTTGCCAAAGCCAAGCCTCTGTAGAAAGGAGACTGAAACCCACTTTGTGTGGGGGGAAGGGGGTTCCATGTGGCCTTTCCCCCACTCCACCTCCCAAGAGGCAGGGGGGAGGGAAGGCAGCTAACATTCATCCCAGGCTAACTAGGTGCTAGCAGAGAGCAGTGGGTGAGTTTAAGACAAAAGATCCTACCTCACCCAACCTTTAGTGGGTTGGGGGTGGGGGGCGTTGAAGCCTTTAGAAAAGTCAGACCCTAATTGGAGGCCCGTGACCTCTTTCAAGTAAGTTAACAGAACTTTATCCCAACAAGTTCTTAAGATCTTACATTCAAGGATAACCAAATCTAGCCCGTAAAGACAACAGTAAAATTATTTAGACACAGTGATATATTTAAAATATTAACAATAATTCAACCACTTTCCTACTCCACAATATCAGTCCTAATTACATCAGGAGCAGTGATCTTCTAAAGTGGTTAAGGAGTTTTTATAAATTCAATCTTTCCCTCTAACTCCTCATTTCCTGCTGCAGTCAGGGAATGAGAAGAGAAAAGTAAGAAAGAAGCCATCTCTTAACAATTTAATTTGCCTTGATTTGGAATTTTATTCCCCAGCCATCAAGAAAGGTCTTTCTTGAAGCTGCAACCTGGCCAGGGTTGGAACTTTAGAAAATAAATCTTTAATTGTTGGTAGGGGCATATAATGCCAATACAGAAAAATAGGAGAGTGTGCTAAGAGCAAAAGGTCTTAGGACTGAGAAAATTAGGAGTTAGGATTGAAATGTTCCCACCTGTAAGATTAGGTAGGAAAGTGAGAGAGAGAAAGAGACATAGCCTGATTTAGCTATGATTATTTCTCCACAGCAGCTGAGAAAAAGTTTTAAGCAAGTGCCCTGAGGCTAGGGAAAAAAAAAGAGAGAGCAGTTTGAAATCCCCAATCTTTGTAAAAGACTGTGATGGAAGGCATTGTGCTAAGGCAGGATAACCAAATCAGGGAAACCGAGTCTCATTTTAAAATGTATAGGACAACCTTTAAAATGTATGGGACAAGCATGCTTCCTGAGGGCTGGAAGCTGCAGCTCGTTTAAGAGCCACGTAAAGGTCTGGGAGGGGCATGGCCCACTTGTCCAGATTGCTGGCAAAGTTCTGTTTTAAAAGTTGGTGAAAATTTTTCTGGAGATTTGAAAAGATAAGATTGAGTCCCCAATCTCCCCACTGTATAGTACTTCAATAAGGGGACAGGATAGGAACATTTAAATGGCAGGTTGCCAAGCCATATGGGAGAGGTCTGAAAAAGGCCTTGAGTTCTGTGATTCCCCATTCCATGGGGGAAGGGGAGGAAAGTCCAGAGTGAAGGTGGGGGAGAAAGAGATGCCATCTTACCCATTGTGGTGGGTCCCGAAAAGCAAGGGCTCCTCTGGCAATGCCACACTGGAACTTGAGGGGGGGTAGTTCATCTAAGCCCCCAAACCTTGTTGGGAGAGCAAGATCTGAAGGAGATACCACTTCACCCCTGTCCAGGGAGTAGCAACCTTAGGTAGAGACATATCTCCAAGCTAGCTCACCCCAATTCAGTGACCTTTCTCTTAATGGCTACAGCCTGATCATTAGAGACTCCATTAGTATTTAACAGTGGAGTGGGAGAAGGGCTCAAACTCGGATCCTCTTAAGTTTCTCTGGTTATTTTCCCAAAACAGATCAAAGAGAGTGCTGACGTTGTAACCCCAAGAGGGGTCCCCAAAATGGCCATGTATCTCCTTGGTCTGGGGGAGGGTATTGAAGTGACACTTCCTTTCATGTCTCGGAGTTCCTGCCTGAGTGCAGGGCTTTCTGGTGAGAGGGAAAAAAAAAAGATTAGAAATGCCTTGAGATGCAAAAGAAGGTTCTTTGTCTCTGGAAGGGCTGGGCAGAGGGAGTTTCAAGCATCTCTGCTCATCCTGGTCCCACTATTTCTAAAAATAGAGTATGACAAAAAGAGGCCTTTTTGTCAGAAAATATGAATATTACCCCCCAAGGGAAGAAGGCCCACTGCCCAGACCTGGTCTGAGTGCTCACTATCTTTAGAGATAGGGTGAGACAAAACACAAATATTCTTCCTGGAAGAATACTGCACCAATAGCTCAAAAAGTTGGGATTCTGTTTGGTCGCCAAATTATGTCTAGTTTTCAGGGATTCAGGGAACCATAAATGATGAGGTTTAGATTTGGAGTACCCAAATGAAATTAGGGTTTTTGGTGGTCAGGGAGTTAAATAAGGTTTAAATGAGATCTAGTGGCAGCACAAGGGTAGGGAGTTCTGGGATTCCCTTCTGGCAGCTCAAGAGTTCCCTGTAAAGGAATTTACAGACCTGAAAACCTAGATTGATAAAAGAGGTTTATTATGGGGTTTGGAAGTAAGGTTAAAGTCTAGTTAGTAAAAGGTGTTAAGTAAAAAGAAGAGGGCACCAGAAACAGTATTCCAATGGGCAGAGGCTCCTTGGGATGCCCAGCATGGTATAGCTATTTTTTTGGAACCTCTGCCAAGAGAGGGTTTTAGTTTGGCTCTTTTATAATAATTCGGCTATAAGCTGAAGGGGGCTAATAGGTGGAGTCCCAGTTTGGCTCCTCACTGGGATTCAGCTAGGATTAGAATTTGAATTGAATTCAATGGGTTTTGGAATAGAGCTGTTCCCACCCAGATAACAAAGATGAAACTGTTTGTGTTTGCGGTGGAGTCCCCTCACTGAGGCAGAGTTGAAGAAGGTTTTCCCTTTAATGATTTTTCAGAGTTTTGGGGTTCTCTCTTCACTATCACAGTCAAAAAGGAAATATAGGGATGTATGTGGTTTCTATGAATGGTAAAGTGAGATTAAACTAGGGATCCAGAAACTGCATGTGTTGGTCTAGAAGTAAAATAAAGTTAGTATCAGAATCAATTAGACTCAAAGGTGTTATTAGACTCAATGGAAATATGAACAAGTTTCAAGTTTCAAAGTTGTTTCAAAAAAGCACTTTTTAAAAAATACTAAATTTCCTTTGGACACATGCACATTTTTATTCTTGACTACATGAAGCCTTGCCTTCTATCTTCATCTGATCAATTGCACATGGTAGCTCAAATCTTTACTTCCACCTATCCTTTTTTTAAAGAAACATTTTCTCTAAGTGGTGGTAGATAGTTAATGATTTGAATTTAGTGGAGCAGAAATTAATCTTCCTGCAATTATCTGTATACACCAAAAAATCAAGCCAGCACAAAATAGTGAGAAGGGCCATTTTCCAAGCATATGCTAATAGAGTATTGTCTAATAGGTAATTAGCCTTAAGTGCTCCCTTATCTGATTCCAGTGCACCTATTCAGAGTTTCAGTCCTTTACGTCTCCCATTTTCTTTTGTTTTAGAACACAGCTGGTCATAACATCCCTGACTTCTCAGGGAGGTGAGAATCCCCAAAAGGAGGTGATCACACCCTTCCTGACTTCTCAGGAAGAGAGATGAAAAACACAAAAGGGAAGTGGGGAGTCAAGCCAGAATTGCTACCAGGTTTCTGGGCTGAAGGGTCTCACTAGAAACAGGTATGCACAAACCCATCAGCATGAGTTACACAAGCATATAGCAATAATGCACAGGCGTTATGACTCTCCCCACATCCAGTGCAGGCTCAAAGTAGTGTAATAAACATGAATTGTACATGCAAGTAGTGATATAACAACCAATATAAATTAACATGGTGTTGTAAAAGATTCCAGAAGTCCTAGAAGGAGGGTATGTAAACAACAATCACACATATGCCTTTTTCAGCAGCCAAGGGCTAGTCCAAAACCAATCTATTGTCCATTGCTTTATGTGTCAGAGAATCCAATGATCCCTGGAAGTTTTTGTAGTCCTGCAACAGTCTTTTTTAAGTGTTAGGAAATTCAATGATTCTTGCAGATTTTGAAGTCCTGCAACAGTCTTATAATTTCTCAGAAAATCTAATGATTCCTGAGGGTTTTCAAGTCCAACAATTTTTGATGTCCATAAGTCAAATGCCATAACTGCCATGTTCTTTCAGTGGTGGGCACAATCAGCAACGGAACCACCCAATGTTCCTTGGATCTTCTTCGTTTCAAGGGTCTGCTCTGTCTTTCTCTGATGGACAAGAGGAATATGGCTCATTGGCATCCTCTGATTCCTTCTCCATCTGTAAAGATATAAGCAAACCCTCTCCCCCAAGTAGTAAGTAAGTAGTAAGCCTATCTGGTCCCTTCTATTCACCACTTTCTGGGTCTCTCCACATCACCTGGTAATTATCTAAAGATAGTCGATATGCTTGCACTGGACAGTGGGTTATAAAAGCTGAATGCTGGAGCCAGTGCATCTTTGTCAAAAATCAAGAAGTTAATAATATAAAGAGCTAGATATAGAAGTTCTCTAGAGTTACCTGTGGCTCCCCCTTTCTTTTGTTTTTGGAGGAGTGTCTAATTGTCTGTTTCTCCTCTCTACTATTGCCTGTTCTTGAGGATTAAAGGGTATACTAGTAGTGTGTAAAATCTTATACTGTGCACAAAAGTGTGCAAAATGTTTAGAAGTATATGCGATTCATTATCTGTTTTTATTGCTTATGGCACACCCATAATTACAAATGCTTGTATAAGGAATTCAGTGACCACTCAGGCTGTCTCTTTTGCTGCTGGTATTGCAAAAGTGAATCCTGAAAAGGTGTCTACCACAACATGGATAAAAGACAGACAACCAAAAAATTTATAATGGGTCACATCCATTTGCTAAATTTCATTAGGTTTCAAACCATGAGGGTTCTTCCCTGAAGAGAGTGTAGGAGCATGGAAAGAAAGGCAAGCTGTACAGGCTTTTACTGTGCTCCTAGCTTCTTCTCATGTTATCCCCTCAGGGATTACTATATTTCCCCTGAAGGAGCTTCCCTTAGGGAATGGAGAAACTGGGTTTGTAAATATTCCTATCCAGTGCTAGTGAAGTTAGAACTTTTAATTTTAATTAAGAAATGAAGGTAGGATAGGTAGGATTGACTGAACAGCTCAGTGCCTAGACAGATTAGTTCCAAATATCTATATATGGGCTGAACTAATATCTATTTTAAATTTACTGTTTATTGAAGAGGAAAAAGGAATAGAAGGACAGCCATAGAAACTTGGAAATGGAGGCATCTGTCTGGTCTAGGAGGATAGCTCCTGATAAGAAATTCCCCAATAGGGACCCTGAGTAGGACAATAATTATAGAGTTTATAGGAGGCACATGCAAGAATTGAGGGAACTGATAGTGGAAGGTATTAAGGACCAGTCTCAAAGTCTCAGAATATCAATAAGGCATTTGAGATAGATCAGGAAAAAGATGAGTTGTCCTTGTAGTCTCTATGGAGAAGGAGGGAAAGAATGAGAAAATATTCAGGAACAGATTCATGGGACCCAGTACCAGAGGGTAGGTTGAAAGTAAAGTAAAATTTGTGACCAAAGCATGGCTGGATATTAATAAGAAGCTATAGAAATTAGATAAGTAAGTTGAGGAACCATTGGATAAATTACTCAGAAAAGCTCAGAAAGTCTATGTAAGAAGGGAGGATGAAAAGTAGAAGCAGAAACAGAAAGTTAAGGTAATGTTGTAGACTATTAGAGAGGTGATGAGCAAAACTGGCCCTGGATCCAATAAAAGGTTTGTCCCTTCCAGCACTCTGCAACTCCTCAACCAAAAAGATAGAAGATAAAGATAGTAGATAGAAACCAAAAGAGGTAATGAGCAGCCTAGGGCAGTGTAGGTGACAGGGAACATGCAGGTGGTTTTTCTATAAAAAGGAAGGGCATTTTAAAAGAAATTGTCCGGAAGCAATAAAGGAAAAAAGAGTGATACCCATTTACTATTGGGTGAAGAAGACTAAGGGTGACTGGGGTTCCTATTCCTTAGACTTAATTGGGAACCCCTAATAAATTTAAAGATTGGGGAAGCAGGATAAGTAATCTTTTTGGTAGATACTGGGGCTGAGAAGTTATCACTTTGTGTTCTCCCCAGAGGAACTGGATTATTAAAAGAACAAGTAAAAGTTATATGGGTAAAAGAGGATGAATTTAAAGTAGCAGTTTCTTCTGTATTTCTTCAGTAATAGTGGTTAGAAAAATCAGAAAAGACAAAGAGGGGTACATTAGGGTGAAGTTATCATTCATACCAGATAATGACTTGTAATTTGGTGGGCAGGAATTTGATAATGGCACTGGACCTGGAATTGGGAGTGGAAGATCAGAAAGTATTTTTTAAAATGTACCCCCTTAGTGTTGAAAAGTAATTTTACATACTCCCAGAAGTTTGGACTGGAGAAGGGAATGGGATTGAGTATAACACCCATTATAATTAGACTAAAGGATTCAGAAGAGGTAGCTTGTATTAAACAGTATTCAATCCCTATGGAAGAAAGGTTAGGCCTTTGACCTGAAATAGAGAAATTAGTTAAAAATGGATTATTAGAACCCTGTATGACTAGTTATAATACTTCAATGTTGCCTATAAAGAAGTCAAATGGGTCACATTGAGTAATACAGGATTTGAGAGCCATAAATAAAATAGTGCAAAGTAGGCCCCCTATACTGCCCAATTCCTATAGTATCCCAAGTAAAGTGCCTTCAGAACATGAGAATTTTAATGTAATACATCTAAAGGATGCTTTCTGAACATATCCTTTGGATATAAGTAGCAAAGAGGTTTTTTGTTTTTTTTTTTTTTTTTTCACATATGAGAATTCCCAGAGTGGGAGGTACCAGCAGTTTCAGTGGACAATTTTGTCCCAAGAGTTTACAGAATCTCCAAACTTGTTTGGGCAGACATCAGAGATAGTACTAGAGAAATTCATAACACTCCATGTAACAGTCCTTTTGCAGCATATGGATGACTTGCTACTAAGTAGAAAAAAGAGAAATGAAGTGACTGTAGGAGCTACTTAATTTCCTAGGAAAACAAAGATTAAGAATATCAAAGAAGAAGCAGCAATTTGTGGAAAAGGAGGTGAAGTATTTGGGACACCTGGTTAATGAGAGAAAAGGAAGATTAACTCAGAGAGTAAAGGGAATATTGGAATTATCAAAGACAAAAATAAAGAAAGAGAGAATCGAGGAAATTTCAGGTGTTAGTAAGGTGTTGTCAATTTTGGTTCAACTGCCCAATTAACCAAAAATTTATGTAAGAAGTTGGTAGAAAAAAAAAGAAGCTGGTAGAAGGATAGCTAGATAAGCTAGAGTGGACAGGAGAGGACGAAAGACAATTGGAAGAGCTGAAATGGTTTCTGATCAAAGTACTAGTGCTAACCTTATCCATTCTGGACAAACCATTTCATCTATTTGCCACAATGAAAAAGGGTGCAGCATTGTAGCTACTGACTCAATCATGAGCCAGACAATGGCACCCTATGGCATTTCTGTCTTGGCCATTGGACCTAATATCTCAGGACTGGCCTGTGTGTGTCCAGGCAGTAGCAGCCATGATCTTGTTAGTAGAGGAGAGTAGGATATTGACATTTTGGGGAGCTCTCATAGCGAGTATTCCCCATAAAGTGAGAATCATTTTAAATCAGAAAGCAGGGAAGTGGTTTAGATTCCAGAATTTTGAAACACAAGACAATACTAATGGTGAAGGATGATGTGGTGCTAAGAGTAGACTATGTACTTAATTCAGTCACTTCCTAAGTAGAGGAGATCCCAAACAATAGAACACAATTGCTTAGATTTAGTGGATTATCAAACCAAAATAAGACTAAACTTGAGGGACATACCCTTGAGAGATGGGGAAAAGTTGTTTTTAGATAGGTTGTCCCAGGTGATGAATGGAAAAAGGTGCAATGGAGATGTGATAGTGGATAGAAAGAAAAAATTAACTGCAAGCAGTAGCTTTTCTGAGCCTGTGAACTGTATATAATAAATCAGGCCCTGATGAAATTAAGAGATAAGGAAGGGACAATTTATACTGATTCACAATATGCTTATGGGAGAGTGCACACTTGTGAAAAAAATTGGGAGGAATAAGGACTAATGGATAGTAAAGAGAAATAATTGGCACATGAGGAAATATTCAAACAAGTGTTAGAAAATCAATTATGACCGATTGAAATAACAGTGGTACATGAGAGGCAACATCAGAGGAGTACTTCTCCTGAGACCAAGGGAAACTGCTTGGCAGATGAGGTGGCAAAGGAGGTAGCATGCCAAGAGGAGGTTAGAATGTTGGCAATGACAACTGAATTCCCCTTTGCCAAGATATCTCTGGTATTTTCTGAGGCAGAAAAGGAAGATATGAGAGAGACTGGGGAGGTTAGGAATGAGGGAGAATCTTGAGTATACCCTGATGAGAGGAAAATGTTGAGTAAAGGGATAAAACCAGAGAGATGCTGGGTGTGTTACAGAGTTGGGGGCAGGGAGCTCAGATGCTGGAAAACATTCTTGAGATGAGTGTATGGGGCTACATACAATAGTAAATCATTGAATGATGCCCAGTATGCCAGAAGGTGAATAGAAAAGTCATGAGGAAACTACGACAAGGATGTAGGGAGCTAGGGTTTTGCCTCTTTTAAAATGTTCAAATAGATTTCACTGAGATGCTCATAAATAGGGAGAGTGAACTATCTGTTGGCAATTGCAGATTATTTGATAGAATAAGTGGAGGCTTATCCCCTAAACTCTTCTACTTCAAGCAAAGTGAGCAGATATTCCTAGAGCAAATAATTCCAAGGAATGGGATTATTTGGTGGAAAGGATAGGTTCCAATGAAACTCCACCTCAGAGGTGTTGCAAGAGACCATGAGGGCTTTACAAGTAGAGTGGCAGTTCTGTATTCCATGATATCTGCCCTTTTCAAGCAAAGTGGAGAGGATGAATCAAATGCATAAGAAACAAATGATCAAATTAATAATTAAAACCAAACTTCTCTGGACCAAATGTTTGTCCCTTGCCTTAATGATAATCTGTACAGTTCCTAGGGGGATATAGGGTTATCCCCATATGAGATGCTATTTGGGTTATTTTACTTAGGAAGGCTGGAGGGGTTACTCACCTTTGAAACCAAAGATAAATTCTTGCAAGTCTATGTGTTGGCAGTCTCATCCTCCTTTTCAGATCTTAGATGGAGAGGACTACTCACCCAAAGTCCCCTGTCTACGCCTTCCAACCAGGAGAATGGATCCCACTTAAAACCTGGAAGGAGGCAAAACTACACCCTCGCTGGGATAGTCCTTACTAACTATGGAAGCTGGAGTTTGGTCTGCGGAGTGAGGTTGGACTCATTTTTACCAAGATGAAGAGATCAGTGAAGCAAGAGGAGCGTATTGTCCAGCCTGGTGACTTCCCACTGAAATTGACCCTCTAGAAAGCTTGGATCTGCTGTGGGATAGAGAATGGGGACTCATAGACTCAGGAGTTAGATTCCTCCTGTGAATCTAGGAGTATTTTGTAGATAACTTGTTTTGTGTAGAATACTGGATCTGAGGGATTAGCTTTGGTATTTAGGTTAGTGATACTGGTAATTGGAATTTATGGGATTATATTTTCATGTTTCCCCCTCTGCTTAAACCCAAAATATGGTGGGGCTCATTGTCATCTGAAGTCTGGGGATGGTAAGCCTACAAGGTAAGTCCTTGGCTGAGTTAAGGGAAGAGGATAAAGTTTATGATAATAGTTGGTATACTCTAGGAGGAGTAATCTCCAAGCAAAGTTAGGATGAAAACAAGGGACTCACAAATGATTCAAGTAGATGCCTGTCCGATAATTAAATGTGGGGACATTAATAACCAAAGGAGGCTAAGAAGTGAACATAAATACCTTTGTGTGGATAAGAAAGCAGCCAAAACTCCAAATGTGCACTATAGAGGTTCTGCTTCTTCAGGATGACATGTGGTGGACCACCTAATATGGGTTGGACTCAGACAGTAAAGAAAGGCCCTCAACAGGAGTTAAAAGAGAATATAACAGTCTTTAGGGGTATGGCATGCCCACACTTTAATGTAGGACCTAGAGTACAATCCCATACATAACACAATCAAAAAGTTAAATAGAAATGTGAGGGGACCTTTGGAATGGAAAGAATGAGTAGATTTAGGATTCTAGTGCTCTATGAGTAGTCATTCCTTGAAAAGAACTTAAAATAAATATTCCTAGGAATTTCATAAATTAAAATCCAGAATTTTCAGGTTAAAAAAAATTCTGCAAGCAGAAAGAAAGAGTTCAAGTACTGAGGAACCTCAATCAAAATCATATAGGACAGCTACCTATAGTGGTAGCTAACACTATAAAGAAAAAAAAAACTTAGAATATGATATTTCAAAAGGTGAAAGAAAGCTTACAACAAAGAATAATCTATCACACAATAATATAATCCTACAAAGGGAAAAAATGGATTTTAATGAAATAAAGAACTTCTAATAATTTTAAAAGTACTTATGTTTGAAATTTTAAAAGAGAATAGATGGATGAAATATTTATATTGGGGAAGAGGATGTAAATGTCTCCTGAGATCTCCAATATCTTCAAGAATTATAAAGGAAAACATAGATAAAGGGCCTAGGAAATGATTCAGTTATGTTTTGGTAATCTTTAAATAAAAAAGAAAAGAGAGAGAAAAGAATATGCTAGGAAAGAGAGAGGGAGGAAGGAGGTAGAAAGTTCCTTTTCCTAATAATTAGGATATACAAGATATAGACACAAACAAAGAGATGGGGGAGCTGCTATAATTTGAACCTCAATTATACTGAAATCCCAAAAAGAGAGTACAATGCAAAGAATTTGGTGTAAAAATACATTCAACTCAATAGGAAAACTGGAAAAAATTAGTAGAGAAAAGAGAATAGATGAGACAAAAAAGGATAATTCAGCAATAGATTCATAATAAGGAAAACAAGCTCTAACCTTGGAAGGTGAATTGTAAAGAAAGGTTTAGAAAACAAGAAATAAAGAGTAAGTATAGATTGGAGGGAGGTGAAAGAAATAGAAACAGATTTCATGAAACAGACCCTAGTAGTAAAGACACTATTTTCGCTCTTATCACCCTATTTTTTTTTTTAAGAGAAAGCGTAAAGAGAAAAGAAAGGATTATAACATAAGATGAAGGTACATGTACATTTCTAAATAATTAAAACTGTAAATATTCATGGAATGAATGCATCTATAAAAAAGACTAATTAAAAGTTAATATCCAACATATGGTCTTTATAAGACTATATTTCAAACATGCCCATTCCTACAGAGTTAAAATAAGAAGTTAGAGCAAAATGAAAAGAGTAAGGATCTCAGAGAAAAGAATAGATTTTTTAAAAGGAAATAAAAAGGAAAATTGCATTATGGTTAATGACACCTTAGGCATTATTACCAAATAATGTACCAAAAGTTATAGCATTTAAAAACTTAGAGAAAAAATTAAATGTATTATAAGAAGAATTAGTAAAACTAGTTGGAGACCTTGATATATCTTTTCCTTTCCTCTAACACAAAAACAAATAAGAAAGAAGGATACAAATAGAATTTTTTTTGACTGAAGCAATTGGAGTTAAGTAACTTGCCTAGGGTCACACAGCTAGGCCGTGTTAAGTGTCTGAGGACAGATTTGAATCCAGGTATTCCTGACTTCAGGGCTGGTGCTTTATCCACTGCACTACCTAGCTGCCTCAATAGAATCTTTTAAAAAAAAATCAGATGATAATATGAAGTTACTCTTTCTTTTTATAATATTTCTTAATTATAATTCTTTATGGTGGTCTGTGTATTCTTTTGTTCATTCATCTCTCCAACCTTAGCTCCAGACTTGGAGCTTTGGATCTAAGTCAGGTTACTATTCCAACTATGCTTTTGTTGGGAATTGGGGTAGTGGTGGAGTGTTCTCTCAGTTTGATCTCAACCTAGGTCATTTGGAGTTCTATGCTGATCTTTAACTTAAAGGATTTGTTCCTCTTAAATTTCAAAGTGCTGGATTTTCAGGATCTTTAATGGTACCTTAAGTCAGATTGCTAGGCAAATTGGAGACCCTATGTCTAAGATATCACAGTGTAAGCACTAATGCACTTAGACTGATAGCTGTCTCTCAATTGCATCTAACATCCCTGCTAAAGGTTTTCCTGCTATGCATAGTCTTTCTCAGAGGAATCTCTGCTTCTTATGCCTCCAGATACAGAATCTTGAAGGTAACAGGTATGTCTATCCTCTCTCTCTTGTTCTTGGGAGGAACATGTTTGCCTGAACATGGACATTGGCTTTTCTAGCAGATCTCTTTTTCCTATTGTCTGGGGCTTCTGGCTAACTTTTTTTTTTTTTTTTTAACTATTTCAGAGTAGAAGAAATCATAGTAGTTTTCAATATATTTCTCTTTCATCATTTAGTCATGTATAACTTTTAGGTTTTTGCTAGAGTAATTAATTATATGGAAGCTAGGCTGTTTTAGCTTTTGAATAGGAAAGACATTTCAATTGCTGAGTTGATAAATGTTGTGCTTCATTAACTATTAAGCATGGCATTTCATTTAATCTGTCAAGTGATTTTTTTTTTCTAATTCTCTGTTTCCAGTCTGTTTTTCAAATAAACTCGATTACTCCTCAAAGGGGGAACCTCTGATTTCCCACTGCAAAATTAGCTGATAACAATTCTGAAATCTTTCTCCACTTATTTTTCTGGGTTCAGTCTATCAACAGATGAATTACATTTTTCTCATAACCTTTCTATACTCTTTATTGTCCATATCTCTGAAGTTTGTAACAGCTTGTCACATTCAAAACTCTGTAACTGCTTTCTCAGAACTCTCAGATTTAACTTTCAGCCACTGTTTCAGTTAAAGTTTCTCTTAGTATGTTGAGTAGAAACAACCCAGTAACTTAAAGATACAGTAAGTTACATTGAAGTCAGTAATGAAAAGACCTGCTGCAAAGTATAGTCGAGAATTTGAAAGAAAAAAAATCTTTAATGTATCTCACTAAATTATTGTGGTAAGTTGTCATTCCACCAAAAAACCCATCTTGAAAGGATTAAAAAAAATGAAATTTTGAATGGATTCCTATAATGCTAGGGCTGGTAACTGTAGTTTGGCCTCAAATTCCATAAACATTTCTGGGTAATCCCTTACAAATGTACCCTGTGTGCCATTAAATTTTGGATATAGAAGGATTACTAGGTTCAATTTCAGGCATTTGGATAGTAAATATACTTTATTTGTCTCAAGTTCCCATTCCAGCTCAGCCAGGAACTTGTCAGATCAAGAAGAAATTGGTGTCTTCAAGAACTGGGTTTTAGTTCTACCTCTTAACATTATTTGCCCATGGGCAAATAATCTCTGAACCTCATTTTTCTTTAGTAAAATAGAAAAGATAATACTTAAAGGGTTAATGGGATTGTTGAATGAGTTTTTTTTTGTTGAATTAAAAAAAAAAACACTATAATTTTTTTATGATCTAAAATCATTTTACACAAATCTATCTAGTGGGTTAATAACAAATACATGCAATATTTTAAAAAGTTTTGGCATTACTTTTTGCTTTTCCAGTACAGTTATTTCCCCTTAAAGCCTCCCCCTCATCCTCCACTGAATCCTTATAGCAATGGAAAACGTGTAAGTAGAGTCAACTAATATAATAATCTTGTATGACACAGTATAGCATCTCTAATACCTAATCCCTCATCTTTTGATAAGGTAAATGCATATTTCAGTTTTAGTCTTCTAGGTCTGAGATTATGGACATGAATTTTAAAATAAAATATTTAATCAAATTAAAGTGATAAATAAGAAAACACTCCCAACTCAAGCTCTCTAGGGATTATGTTCATCACTAGGCAAAAAATGTCTGGTGCTTTCGACTCTCATTTATAACAGGAAATTCTATTTCTCTGTTTGTCTTACTCCCTTTCCTTCCCCCCCCCCTCCTTTTCTTACTTTTCCTCTCTAAATCTCTCCATTCCTCCCCTTTTCTTTCTCAATCACCTCTACTCCATCTCCCTAAACTTTTATCTTTCATAGTACAGTCTATAAAAGACTAGAGTCAGGAAGACTTGAGTTCATAATCCTTCATTTGAAAATTCCTATGGTTTGTGCTTATTTCCCAAACATCTCTTCTAAAGAGTTTGCTTACTTTATTTCTCTTTCAACTATTCTGAGATAGTTGGTTAATTGTTGCATTACTGATCTAAGCTTTATTACTCAAATGTAATAGAGAAAAGATAATGGGGAAAGGATGAGAAAATTCTTAGAAGAGTCAGATGAAATAGATTTCATGAGTATACACTCACCTGGGCAATTTTCCTGGTGGAGGTTCAAGCTAAATAAAAGAGAATTATTGATTCATTTTTATAAATTCCCAGAACAGAAAGAAAGAAAGAAAGAAAGAAAGAAAGAAAGAAAGAAAGAAAGAAAGAAAGAAAAAAAGAAAGAAAGAAAGAAAAAAAACAAACCTTTCTAGTCAGTGAGTAAGCACTTCTTTTGGGTGGAGGCTATTAGTTACAATAAAAATATGAAGAGGCACTCTGTCATTTTTTTCCTTTCTGTTATCTTTGCACAATTGGTTTATAAGGCAAGCCAATCTTCTGGAGGGGAGGAGCTGAGAGAAAATTCTACCTGAGGGGAGAAGCTAGGAAAGAGTAGCATTGCCCAAAAAGTAGGGTTTTGAAAGCAAGCAGCATTAATCCAGCAGCATTTTGTTGTTGTCCAACTCTTTGTGATTCCATTTGGGTTTTCTTGACAAAGATATTGAGATGACTTGTCATTTTCTTCTCCAGCTCATATTACAGATGAGGAACTAAGGGGGCAACTAGATGGTATAGTGGATAGAGCACCAGCCCTGAAGTGGGGAACACCTGAATTCAAAAGTGTTCTCAGATCCTCAATACTTCCTACCTGTGTGACCTTAGGCAAGTCACTTAATCCCAATTATCTCACAAACAGATGAAGAACTAAGGCAAACCCGTTAAGTGCCTGGGGCCACATTGCTAATTAGGTATCTGAGATTTGAACTCTGGAAGATGGAGGTTTCTTGACTCCAGGGTCAGCACTCTACACCCTCAGCAGCATATCATTCTTCAATCAATCATTAGACATGTTTCACTGAATCCTACATATTTGTTGTTTTTATGAAAAAATAGTATTCTATTACATATATATAACATAATTTGTTTGCCATTTCCTAATCAGTGGGCACTTTTTCAATTCTTTACTACAACAAAAAGTGCTGGGGTACTTATGTGTATGTATATACATATGTAGAGAGATGTAGATCTATAGGGACACATATATATGTATATGTATATGTATATGTATATGTATATGTATATGTATATGTATATGTATATGTATATGTATATGTATATATATATGTGTGTGTGTGTGTTTATGTGTATATCTGGTATGTATATAAAACAACAAAAGTAGTGGTGTTGAAAGGACAGTGTACATAAACTTAGTAACTTTTAGAGTATAATTAAATTTTTTTTGTAGGCATGGTTGAACCAATTCACAGCTCTACCAATAGTGCATTAGTGTTTATCATACCACCACCTCTATTAAGAACTGTCATTTTTGGGGCAGCTAGGTGGTGCAGTGGATAGAGCACCAGCCTTGAATTCAGGAGGACCAGAGTTCAAATCTGGTATCAGACACTTAACACTTCTTAGCTGTGTGACCCTGGGCAAGTCATTTAACCCCAGCCTCAGGGAAAAAAAAAAAAAAAAAAAAAGAACTGTCATTTTCATCTTTTGTCATTTTTGTCACCTACTTCCTATAAATTGGAAGTTTGGAATTGTTTTAATACCCATTCCTCTTATTATTAGTGATTTATAGAATTTTTTCATGTGGTTGTTCATAACTTGAATTTTTTTTTATTTGAAAATTGCCTATTCATATCCTCTCTCTTCTTTCTGGAAGCCTTTATTACCCTTCTGATGCAATCTTATTTGTTGGTAAATGCAGGAACTTAAGTCTGGGAAAAAATTAAACAGTTTTGTCCTTGAGAACCATTCATTCAAATGCAGTTCTTTCTCTTGGATAAACCTTATTATCTTCTTATTTATTTATTTATTTATTTATTTTTATTTAATAGTTTTTATTTACCAGATATATGCATGGGTGATTTTACAACATTGACAGTTGCCAAACCTTTTGTTCTAATTTTTCCCCTCCTTCTCTCCCCCCACTCCTGCCCAGATAGCAAGTTGACCAATACATATTAAATATGTTAAAGTATAAATTAAATACAATATATGTATATATGTCCAAACACTTGTATTGCTGTACAAAAAATACCATGCTTTGAAATAGTGTACAATTAGCCTGTGAAGGAAATCCAAAATGCAGGCGGACAAAAATAGAGGGACTGGGAATTCTATGTAATGGTTCATAGTCATCTCCCAGAGTTCTTTTGCTGGGTATAGCTGGTTCAGTTCATTACTGCTCTATTGGAACTGATTTGTAAACCTTATTATCTTCAAAGTAAAAAATCTTAGATGAGAAAAAGTAATCATGCCACTCATTCCAGAAAGAATAATCTTAGATGATACTGATGAGGTTTAGAATTGGGGTAACTAAATGAAATTAGGTCTAGTGTCAGGTTCGGGTACAGGGAGTCAAATAGAGCCCTCCTGCAACCCCTTTGGATTAGGCGCAAGAATAAATGAGGTCTAGTGGGGGCACAGAGCCCCCTGTAAAGGAATTTATAGACCCAAAAGCCTAGATTGATAAAGGAGGTTTATTATGGGGTTTGGAAGTAAAGTTAAAGTCTAGTTAGTAAAAGGTGAAGGTAGAGATAAAAGGGCACCGGAAATAGGATTCCAGTGAACAGAGATCCTTGGTAGCCAGGCAGAAGGCTGCCATGTTAGGAACCTCTGCCAAGAGAGACCTCCAGCTTGGCTCTTTTATAGTGAGAGATTTATCTAAAGGGGCCGGTGGGTGGTGTCCCATATTGGCTCAGATCTGAGTAGGGGTTGTGAGAGAGCCCTGATCTCCTATTGGAATTCAAAAGGGTGCTTTTGACAAGATTTGTGAATAAAAGGTCCTAACTTCTTGAGTTGATAATGCATTTGCTAGGAGAGGCTGGGAATCAGAAAGGAATAAATCAGTCTGAAAGGATTAGTTTCTTAAAGGCAGCACAACCCACTTCAATACTAAAGCATGTAACTATATCTATCTATCTATCTATCTATCTATCTATCTATCTATCTATCTATCTATCTTTCTATCTAGTTCAGACCTTCATAATATAGACTTCCAACTCATCTCACATACATATTCTCCCTCAAATTTGTCACTTCTGCAACCTATTTTTCAGTGAGCTGGAAAATGTATATTTATATTTTTAAAGTAGATCTGAAGCATTCTCCTGCTCAAGGAATTCCAGTTTCCCTTGTCTCTATAATAAATACAGAATCCTCTATTTGTCCCTTACCGCCCTTTAAAATCTGGTTTTTGCTTAGTTTTCTTAATTTTTTGTCCATTATTTTTCTTTATATGCATTACAATCTAGTCAAAGTGATCTGTTTGCTGTTTTCATGTACATCTTCATCCCCTATCTCAATATTTTTTCATAAGCTGTCCTCCTTTCCTGAAATTCATTCTCTCTCTACCTCAATCTGGTAGAATCTTTAGCTTCCTTCAAAAGAAATTTATCAATATTCTTTTGATGTGGAGCAGGAACTTTAATCAGTTCATTCAGCCTCTTTTGTCAGAACTTTAATCAACCCATCCAATTTCCATTGTCATACACAAAGGTAGGCCTAATTCCTCAGACCTGTCTTATTAATATACTCAACTCTTCCAATTTCATCTGACTGTAGGTCACTGGGACCCTAATTTGTAATTCCTCCCTAACTTCCTTCTTCTCTCAAATTTTAAAAGCCATTTCACTAAAACATGCTGCTTAATTATTTTGATTAATGCCCATGAGCCTTTTCACATCAACAAAGGACCTTCTTTGTGACCCTGATAAATGCCTAATGTGAATTCTTCACATTCCATCTACTCTTCTATCACTTGATACTAGTACATAATACTTCTTCACTTTTAGTTGCTAGTGACTTTCCCCTAGGTTTTACTTTCTATGTATCTTGTATTTATTTTAATAATATTAATAGCTAAGATTTATATAGTATCCATTATATGCTAAGAGCTATACAATTATCTTAGTTGATTCATAACAATCCTTGGAAGTAGGTGATATTATTATCCCTATTTTACAGGTGAGGAAATTGAGGCAAACATAGGTTTAAGAGACTTGTCCAGGGTCAGACACTGAATATCTGAAGCTGGATTTAAATTTGGGTCTTCCTGACTTTAGATTTAGTGTTTTATCTACTATTTCTGAAGGATACAGAGATTTTTGCCTAAAGAGGAAAGTTAGTTACTTCTTCTTAGAGAGTTCCTACACTTATGTGAGCAGAGCCACTTTTATAGCCACTATCCTCCTCACACTTGGAATGACTTTCTCCTCACACTGTCTTCAGCTCTGTCTCAGGGAGGAGGTATTTCATTGGACTTTCCAGGAGAACTTAAAACTCATTGTTCAGGCTTTTTCTAGAGTCAAAGATTGGGATTAATTTAACATTTTTCCTGCTTTGGGGAAGTTTTAGAATATAAATCAGTAATCACTTTCATTTTGCTCCAGAGCCCCCAGAGAGAAAAATGCAAATTTTTTCCAAAAAGGAGAGTCTATTTCTTCTTTCATTCTCTGTGTATAAAATGTTAATCTTTACTTCTCTCCCGGTCCTCACCTTCTCCCCATCTCCAATAATGAAACACAAATAAACTGTTGTTGCTAATTATACTTTTATCTTATGTCAGCTTTCAATACTGATTTAATATAAAGATAAACAGAACTATCTATCTATCTATCTATCTATCTATCTATCTATCTATCTATCTATCTATCTATCTATCTATCCATCTATCCATCCATCCATCCATCCATCCATCCATCCATCCATCTATCTATCTATCTATCTATCTATCTATCTATCTATCTATCTATCTATCTATCTATCTTTGTTTTCCTTTCCCTCTGGAGAAGACTCTGAGGGTGGTGAGCACTGACTTAGTGTGCAGAAGTTTTGAAAGAGACAAAGTTGCAAAAGGTGGAAAGGTGGCATTTGAATGTCAGTGCTGGCATTGAAACCATCAAGTCTCAGGAGCCTCTCTTTCTATTCACCTAGGTCCAGAGGGAGCCTGAGAATGAGATGTAAGGCTTGACTAGAAAGAACTGTAATTAATGAACTTTCCATTTGAGGAAAATAATAATAGATGGTGATGTTTGCCAGTCCCTTCAACCACATCTCTCTAAACAGGAAAATTTATATTACATCCAAAGATTGTATGTTTTTTTATATTATGTCTATATAGATGGGTTTAGATATAAATATATATGTCTAATATATATTTATTTATATTTCTAAATAGATATATTTATCTATGTTTATCTTTTATATATATCTATATATATATCCTTATATTATGTAAATATAAGGAAGAAAAATATTTATCTATTTACCTATATAGATAAATAAATATATCTAAAATATATATCTAAATAAAAATATATGATATAGATAAGATATAGATACTGATATCTAGAAATATAGACCTATCTCCCTATTTCTATAGATAATTATCTATATTTCTATGTATTTATAGACATCTATACCTATCTCTAGATATGGAGATATAACTCTCTCTAAACATTCTATATATAACCACATATATATGTAACTCTATATATACTCTAGATATGTACATATCTATATATGTATAGATATAAAACTTTCAAGATAGAGATAGAGATACATCTATAACTATAGATATCTATGTTCATAGAGCTCTATATATGACTTTTATCTATATATTTGTAACTCTATATTCATATCTATACCCATATGTGTAGATATAACTATAATATAAAGAATAGGCAATCTTGAGGTTTAACATAAATTCTCCTGCTTGGAGAAAAGTGTGTGAAGGGATAAACAAATATCGTTAGGTCTTATCATTTTATCCAAATGGAAAGTTCATTAATTACAGATCTTCCTAATTAAGCCTTTCAGCTCAACCTTATGCTCCCTCTGGACCTAAGTGAGTTGAAGTAGAAGCTGCTAAAAGCTGAAGGTTCAAAATGCCAGCATTGGCATTCAAATGCTACTTTTCCTCCCCTTCTGTCTCTCTCAAAACTGCTGCGTACTGAGAGCTCATCACACTTGTTTTCTCAGAATCTTCTCTAGAGTTAAAAGATGCTAACAATAATTAGTAAAGTTTCAGAATATAATTTATTTGGTTATTTTAAAAATTGTTGATTTTTAAAATTTTGCTAAACAATTTCTTTCAACATATATTTATTTAATGTCTACTATATGTCTCTAGCACCATAGAAAGCATGAAAGATATAAACACATAGACATACACACACACACAACACACACACACACACACACACACAAAGACAGTTTTTACTCTCAATGAACTATTATTCTTTGGGGCATAAGTAAATATTAGTGGCATCACAGTCATTTCCAAATACTGGATTCATTCAGTGAAGCTTCTCTTATTAAAAAACAAAAAACCTTTCCGCAATACCAACCAACAGAGATATCTAGTTTGACTGTATATGAGATTTTCCATACACAATCTTTCACTGGAAAGGATAAAGGTGTATTTCTTCACATTTATTCTGGGGTCAAGATTGATTATTTCAATTAATTAGTGTTTACCTTTGTTTTAATTCCTTTGTTTATATTATAATAGTTATTATATAATTAGTTTTTCTGATTCTTCTTACTATGTATCAATATTTATAAGTCTTTCATGTTTATTCAAATTCTCCATATTTATCATTTCTTATAGTGTATTAATATCCCATTACAATCATGTATTCTTAAAATTTTTTTATTATTATAAACTTGACAGACACCAACAAACACATGTGTATCACATTGTGAATCTATTACAATACATATATTTTTAAAATAATTTAAAATTTAACACAAAAGTTCCAAAATTGCCCAACTTTCTTGTGTTCCCTTATGATCTTCCTTCTATTCTTTCATGCATTTTGAAAAAATGCTTCATGACATTAAAAAAAGTTTTATGATATTTTATTTCTTTTACTTATTTTCCACTGTTCTTTTACTCGGTCCCTGTAACTCTCCCCACCACATGAACAAAAGCTTTTCCTTATACTATGTAAATATAATAAAGGAAAAAAAAAAACAATTTCATAGTCTATGTTTGAAAATGTACATCTCATTCCACACTTCTAGTCCATTATCTTTATGCTAAGAGATAGAAAACATTTCAGTCATGTGAGATGGCCAATGTCAAGGCACAAAGATAAAAAACGGAATGTCATCTGTGAGGAACAGATGAAAGTCTAATTTGGTTTGATTATATTATTTAGGACATTTAATATCCAATGAAGCTAAAAGATTAGGTTAGACCCAGATTGTTTAAGGTTTTAAATGCTAAATAAAGGAATTCATATTTTATAAAATATGATAAAAAGAAACTACCAGAGTAAGTTGAATAAGGGAATCACAAAGTTATTTATTTTTTTTTTTTCTTTAGGGGCAGCTAGTTGATGCAATGGATAGAGCACCAGTCCTGAAGTCAGGAGGCTCCAAGTTCAAATCTGGCCTTAGACACTTAACACTTCCTAGCTGTATGACCCTGGACAAGTTACTTAATCCCAACTGCCTCAGCAAAAGTTAAAAAAAAAAATTCTTTTGCAGCAGCAGTATGTAGGATGGGAGGGAGTGGTGAAAAATTTTAATTATAATGTCCTATTAGACATTATCTCCAGATAAAAGGAGAGGGTGGAAAAAAAAGTGGTACCTTTGTGAAAGAGACAAGGGGTTAGAAATGAGAGATAGTACGAAGGAAAACACAGTAAGACTTGTCAATTCATTGGATATATGGAATGAGAGCATTTGAGGAATCCAGGATAATGTCAGAGTTATAAATCTAGAAGATTGGAAAGATAATAGCATTGTAAACTGAGATAGGGATGTTTGGAAAAGGGGGAAATTAAAATAATGAATTCATTTTTGGTCATGTTTGGTTTAAAGTATCTCTGGGACATCCAGTTTGAAATGCCTATTTAGCAATTGGTGATGTGGTTCTGAAGGCAAGGGGAGAGACTGTGGCTGAATAGATATATGTATCTGAGGGTCATCTGCATAAAGAGTATAGCCAGGTAGGATGATGGGTTTATTGAGAAAGATTAGGAGAAAAAAAGAGATTGTACAATAGAGTCTTTTAGTAGATATATCTAACAATGGGAGCTGTGAGATGGATAATGAGTCAACAAAGCAGGCAGAATAGGATGCAAATTAGGAGGGCAGTGTCATAAACTCCAGTGGGGAGAGAGTATCCAAGAGAGGATGGCCAATAGTGTCAAAACACAGCAAATATAATAAGAAGGATTAGAATTGAGAAAATACCACTTAATTTGGCAATTTTAAAGATAGCAATTGCAGTTAAGGAATGAGGTCAGAAGTCAGTTTGCAAAGGGTTGAGAAATGAGAGCAAAGAAAGTAAAAGCAATGAATGTAGATGACTTTTTCAAGATTAGCTAAAAATAAAAAATAAAAAAAAATTTAAAAAAAAAGAAGAGAGATATAGGATGACAACTTGTGGGAATGACCATGTCTAAAGAAGGTTTTTTTCCCTGAGGTAATTGGGGTTGTGACTTGCCCAGGGTCACACAGTTAGGAAGTGTTAGGAATTTGAGGTCAAGTTTGAACTCAGGTCCTCCTGACTTCAGAGCTGATGCTCTATCCCCTGCACCACCTATCTGCCCCTAAAGAAAGTTTTTTAAGGATGAGAGAGACTTGGGAAGAATGGAAGCAATCAATAGATAGAGGGGAAATGGTATTTGAAAGCATTAATATGGCTACATAAGGAACTCAAAAGGTAACTCATTTTAAAAAGAAACATAAACAGAAAGAAACAAAAAGATGATGGAATTAGGGCCAGGTAACATAGGATGAATATTGTAGTATGTTCCTGTCAAAATAATGTCATATGTACTAAAGTTCAGAATGAGTTAAGACCAGCAAAGGAAGCTAACAACAAAGAAAAGTGGTTTTTTTTTCTTCTTTAGCTTTATTGGAAGAAAAAGGAAGATCAAAAAGGAATAGGACATTTGCTTATGGACAGATGAGAATCTGATAACTGACAACAGAGAAAGAAAAGCTGCTCAATTTTGATTTTGCTTCCGTTGTCTCACATCGAGAGAATGACTTTTCTACTAAAAATCAAAAAACAAAAATGGCAATTAAGGAGTTAATAACTAAGGAGATATTAAGCAGCATAAGTTACCCTTGAAAAATTCAAATCATCTGGCCTAATATTTGCTACATCTATGAACAACAGTAATAATGATGATGACAATGACTAGTATTTATATAGTACCTACTATGTGTCAGATGTTGTACAGGCTAAATGATTTTCATTTTATCTTTATGATAACTCTCAAAGATAGGTGTTAATTATTTTAGTTTTATAGTTGAGGACACTGGGGCAAACTGAGACTAAGTTATATGTTCAAAGTTACACAGCTAATATGTGTCTGAGATATAAACAGAGGCTTCCTGACTCCAGGCCTAGCATACTCTCCACTGTGCCACAGGGCAAATATAGAAATGAGGAAATGAGGTTATTCTGGCATAACCTGTTTTTGATGAAAGCTTACTGACTCTTTATAATTACTGTTTCCTTTGTTGAAACAACTATTTCTTTTCTGAACTATTCTCAAATTTTCCTAGGAATTAAGGTCAAAAGTACTGGCATTTGTGATTGCTTCATCACTATCGGTAATCATGGAAAATAGGAAAGTACAATGAGATTAGAGTAGGGCAAATATTCTGATTTTCAAAAAAGATAAAGGAAAGTTGGAGCACTAACCTTTCCTATTCAATTTTCCATGAGCCTTTAAGTATTACTGACAGTAGCTCAGCAATCACACATACTAGTCCTTTTCACTTTAATTCCTAGGAAAATTTGGGAATAGATCATTAAAGAAATGGTTGATGAAAAAGAAGTGATTATAAAGTGTCAGTAAGCCTTCATCAAAAACAGGTTATGCCAGACTAACTCCATTTCCTTTTTTGGCTGGGTTACTGAACTGGTAAATGAGGAAATGACTGCAGATATAGTTTACTTTTAGCAAAACTTTTAAAAGTATCTCATGCTATTTTTGTGTTGAATATAGAGAGAAATGGACTCCATAACTCAAATAAACAGATTCACAACTGGTTGAATGGTTGGACTCAGAGAGCACTTGTTAATGGTTGAATATCAATGCATCAAGAGGCATCTGGTAAATCTATACTTGGCCTTGTATTACTTAACATTCTCATCAATGACTTTGACAAGGGAATATATGACATAACTATCAAGTCTACAGATATCACAAAGCTGATTGTTGATAACTAACACACTGGAATACTGAGTCAAGTTAAAATACTTGTCCAAAAATAAGATGAACTTTATTGTTATGGATAACTGAGATACTTCATCAAATACTTTAAGTCTAGAATTTTAGTCCATAAGTTTGTGGAGACAAAGAGAGAAAGAACATCTATTTTTTTCTCTTTTGATATGTGTAACTCCATTTCAGTGTACATTGTTTGAAACAATTCATTTTCTTATATCTGGATTTATCCTTGAGCCAGTCTCCTTGCAAGCCTAAAGTTATCATTATAAGACTTGAATTTGAAAAGAGTGAATATTAGTCTCCTCCTAAAAATTCATATTACTGAGACTTTCAAAATAGTTTATTATCATCACTAGTGTCTTTTTTCTTACAGTGACAAACTTGGCTATAAAATATTGCAAACCTTTATCTAAGAACATCATATTCTGTTTGGAATATTTTATTTTGTATGTCAGCAACAGTTTATAATTCTGCATAACTGCCCTTGATATTTATTTCATTTGTCCTTTTATTGCAGATTATTTTTGGGCAAGCCCACTTCATTTATAGAGGTTTTTTTTCTGTGAGATAAGTGGTGATTTGTAAACTTTTATAGTAACTCATATCCTAAACTTTAAGCTATGGGTAGCTAGGTGATGCAGTGGATAGACTGTTGGGCCTCTTTGTGAGTCTCATTTACTAGCTATTTGACCATGAACAACTCACTTAACCCTGTTTCCCTCAGTTTCTGCATTTGTAAAATGAGTTGGAGAAGGAAAGAGCAAGCCATTCTAGTATCTTTGTCAAGGAAACCCAAATAGAGTCAAGACTAAATGACAACATTCTTTTCACCATGACAGGATCTTACCTACTCTTTCTAATTCTTTCTTAATTTATTAATTTCTCTCCCAAGAATAAGGTACATGTTAAACTATGCTACAAGTAAAATCATGGCTATCCAATCTTCAAATCTTCAATCATATATTCTAGGATGGTCACTTGCCCCTAAGTCTCCCATCATTTCAGCTTCAGTAAGCAGTTTCTTCCTATTAACCAGGACCTAATATGGAATAGAATTTCCTCCATCTTTTGGTGTTTAAGTATAATCTTGGAAGTGATAAGTGCTAAAAGGAAATAATAGTTAACATTGTAAAATAATGACAGATTTTCAAAGTGCTTCAATTAAGTGATGCTTACAACAATGTTATTATCATATAATCATGGAATTCCAGAATTTGAAGGTATCTATAATATCATATAAGGTATGAAAGTGCAAGCAAAGATTTTTAAAGTGCTCTGAGAATTCAAAAAAAGAAGGAATTACTCATTAACAAGTATAGCTCAGAGAAAGCTTCCTGGAATAGGTAGCATTTGAGCTGGACCTTGATGCATGGGAGAGACTTAAACTTATGGAGATATTATAGGGAATAAGATGAACAAAGAGTATGGAAGCAGGAAGGTGCTAGATATCTTTGGTAATAGTCAATAGTTTGACTTGGAGTACAGAGTTTAATGAAAGGAAATAATAAGGGAAAAGAATGGAAATACAGATTGTATTTAGAATGTATAGGGCTTGAAATGCCAAATAAGAAGCTTGGCGTCAGCTTGGTAGGCAATAAGTAAGCATTTTGCTTTTGAGCAAAGAAATTATATGATTATGAAAGCGTTCAGGGCTGGAGATAATAGATGTGGTGATCATCTGTAAGAGAATAGTTGGCATGGCAATAGATGAGCTTGCAAGGGAGGGAGTGTAAAGAGAAAAGAAAAAGCAATAAAAAATAAAGTTGGATCAAAGAAAATATTAATATAAAATGACAACAAATTATTTTTTATGAAGCCCTTCAGTCCTTACCACAGACCATTAGGGATCTTTTCTCAACTCAGCCATGATGTAAGCCATGAGGCCACAAGATGATTTCACTATCTCACTTCAACCTGTCAATACTATCAAATGTAAGCTTGTTTGAAAAGCCAGAATTCTTAGTTCAGGTTTGGTATTAGGATGAACTGAGGCAACTGAACATCACTCAACATTTAACAAATAAAGAGGCTTATTTTCCCCTAACAACAATGGCATTTAGCTTCTCTCGATGAGGGTCCCTTGTATCTGGAAACAGTATCTCATCAATAAGTCATTAAATCATGACACTCACATGAAGTTTGAGAGACTTTGACTGTAACGTGCTCTCCCGGCAGTTACAATTACTAGTCTGTCCTAGACCCACCAGAGTACCTTTGACCACTGTCCTTTGCAGTGTGAACTCTACCCAGCTCGCCTCCTCTGAGGCCTTCAAAGGTCTCTGGCCACGATCTCTTGAATCTATAGTTTAATAACCGGTAGCGCACTCAAGAACAGCCACGTATAATCTTAAAAGCCTTTATTATACCTACTCACATAATGCCCTGACTGATGCCCTGACTTGTTGGTTCCCCAGTGAACACCTGGTCAGAAGACCCACATGTTCACTACCAAACTCCTTACCTCTTTTGGCTATCCATCTTGGCTTGGCCACCCAGGCTAGGAAGCCAGGGTGAAGAACACCAGGTTAAAAAGAGCGATTGCTGCCTGCAGTGGGCTTACATAGGGCCTGTGAGGTCACACACACAGCCAATCAGTGAGAGAGTCACCCATTACGAAGCTATCTCAAAATGGACAGGATCCCACCTATAAGGCAGTCCTAATATCCATAGAAATTACTTCCAGACCACTCAATCTCCCGATGCACTGTGGCGCCCATTTAAAAGGCTCTTACATTTGACCACATGAAGTTGGGACTTTTTATGCTCTTAGACCAGAAAGTGGCAGCTATATCAGAGAACTAGAGTCTTTTAGGTTTCATGGAGGGGAGGGGATAAGGTGGGGTAGGGATTGGGGAGGAACAGGTTGTTTTAAGCAAATCAAAAAAGCTGTGTCAGGAAAATTCTGATCCAATTACAGCAACACAATTGTGAGCTTGCTTCTAGGTCCAGTAGATTCCTGTTGGATTCATTCAGTCATCCAGCTAGAAAGTTCTGTAGGTTTAGAGAGAAAGAAGTGAAGACTACCTTTTTAGTCAGAGCTTCTTTCTGAGATGAATAAAAAGCCTGAGGACAGCATTTCTGGGAATTCATGATCACTTAATTAGGATATCTGATAATCAATAAATTGATGGTCAGGGGTTTCTCTCAATAACCAAAGACAAAACCATGGAGACTGAAAACTTAAATACCTTTGGGAAAGGGGGTACTCATGACAGGTGAAAATCAACTCTGATTGATAAACAATTAATGAGGGGGTGGATTTTCAAATGAGATGGGTTAAAAGTCTTCAGTTCCTTCTGCTGTAAATGGATTTGCTCATGAGATTCAGCTGCCACTAACAATCTTGACAAAGTAATCCATCTCTACCCAGACCACTCTGGTTGGTTTTCTCTTTCATAAACTGGGTTACCCTCAACTCCAGTCTATGTGTGGGGAGAGTATACAAAAACATAGGGCTAAAAGCACCTAGATTACATTCTGTGATTAGATTTTGTTTACACTCTAAATAGAAGTAAGGCCTTCTAGTTAGGTGGGGTCCTGTCCAAGATCTAGGAGCATGTTTCCAGAGCATTTGACAATCTCATCTATCAGCAATATCCTTTAGAGCAGGGGTTCTCAAACTACGGTCTGTGGGACACATGCGGCCCACTGAGGATATTTATGCGGACTGCCGTGTTATGGCAAAATCAGACCAGAAGTGACATTCAACCTAAATTTGCGTTAGCAACGCACACTTCTGGCACTGGACTAAGGTGGTGGAGACAGAGTGTGAGGCGATACTGATACGGAGGTGAGGTGAATTCCCAGGCTGGAGTATATGGTATGGGGAAGGGAGAGAGATGCAGAAGATGAAGAACTGACCAGCCCAAGGCCTTGTAAAGTAATGGAAGCTACCACAACAGAAGGCGCGAGGGATGTACAGTGCATGCTGCGCATGTCACGGCCGCTGCAAGGGGAATATATGGGCTGTGTCTGATGCGTGGGCATAGTAATAGTACTGCAAGTCCCAGCTTGACTCTATCATTGTCATTATGCTGTAATGACAATGTAACAGCTTCCTCTCTAGCTCATGTTGCGGGACTGACTGCTGTTGTCGCCCAGAGTGAGGCTGCTGGTACCAGGCCGGGGCCCTGTATCCATAGTGACCTCATGTCTGGCTGTTGTGGTCATCAGTTTTATCATTGTGTGTATGTTCTGTAGTTTCATAAAGAGATAGAATATTGCCAACATATGTCATCACCTTATAATCACTGGGGGTCTGACTTTAGTGCCCCCCCCCACTTATCCTTAGCATGAGGGGGTGCAGAGCTGGTGTGCTGCTTCATCCCCCTCTAGATTCTTAAGGTCCCCATACACTTGTGCAGCTTCAAATGATGACCCCCCCTGGAAGCCCCAATGTACGATTTGCTACTGAAGCTCATTCTGCACATACACTATATCATGCAGTTATATACATATATATGCACAGTCTTGCCTGCGATTATGATAAATTATGAGTGCAGCACATATGATCATGCAGCGTTGGATCATGAGAATTGATCCCAAGATTTAGAATCCCAGGGCATTTGGAAGGGCCGCCTGAGTGGTGACTTGTGTGCAGTGAAGGTCTGAAGCAGGAGAAAGAGTGCAGGAAAAGGAGACATCACTGTGCAGAGGCAGCTTGGAGGAAGTTGGGCATTGCAGTCTGTATGTCTCTGTGTGGGCAAAGTTATTGCTGGTATATTGTTTTTGTAGCGCTGTATATATATATATATATATATATATACACACACACACACACATAGGTATTTTACCAATAGCAATTTGGAATCCCTTAGAAAAAATGATGTCAAGAAAAAGAAAAATTGACTTGGAGTGTAGGATATTCAAAGAAGTGGACTTATGATTACTTTTTCATGCAGTACAAGCAAAGAGCTGTATGTCTGATATGCCAGAATATAGTGTCTGTGTTCAAAGAATATAATTTGCGTCGACACTATGAAACTCAACATAAAGATAAATATGATTGGTTGGAGAAGTGAGAAAAGATAAAATATTAAAACTGAAAAATACATTAACAACTCAGCAAAATATTTTTGCGAAGCAGAAGCAGCTAAATATTTCATCACTGTGAGCAAGTTTTCAAGTTGCCAAGCTAATAGCATGCACTGGCAGACCATTTGTGGAGGGAGAATTTGTTAAAGAATGCCTTCTTTCTGTTGCCAAAGAGATGTGTCCAGAGAAGGCCGATTTATTTAGTACAGTGAGTCTTTCAGGACCTACAATTACATGGAGGATTGAAGAAATGGGAGACAACCTGCATCAGCATTTGCAAAACTCCACAACAAAAAATTTCATATTTTTCCTTGGCACTCGACAAAAGCAATGATGTTTGTGATTCTTCACAACTTTTAATTTTTATTCGTGGGATGAATGATTATTTTGAAGTCATAGAAGAGCTTGCTGCACTGCAAAGCATCACAGGAACAACTACAGGAGAGGATATCTATGAAAAGGTTTGCCAAACTATGAATGGTTTGGAGCTGGACTGGCAGTGTGGCAACTGATGGTGCCCCTAGCATGGTGGGGTCTAAAAAAGGAGTAACTGCTGGCATTAATCAAGAGATGGACAAACATAACCATTCTCATCCAATAGCCATACACTACTTCATCTACCAACAAGTGCTATGTAGTAAATCACTGAAGTGGGACTCTGTTATGAAAATTGTGGTATCTTGTATTAACTTCATTAGAGCTAATGCAATAAATCACAGACAATTTCAGGAATTTCTGTCTGAGCTAAATGTTGGGTATGAAGATGTTCTATATCACACAGAAGTCCATTGGCTGAGTCGAGGGAGAGTTTTGAAACATTTCTATGACTTATTTCCACAGATTACAACTTCTACTTTCAAAAAACAAAAGAAGTGCCAGAGCTCAATGATGCAGAATGGAAATGTCACCTTACCTTTCTGACAGATGTAACAGAGCTACTCAACAATTTCAATATGCTATTGTATCTAGGATATACTATAACACATTTGACATGTATGGGACTGCCTGCCATCTAGGGGAGGGGGTGGAGGGAAGGAGGGAAAATTCGGAATAGATGTGAGTGCAAGGGATAATATTGTAAAAAAAATTACCCATGCATATCTACTGTCAAAAAAAAGTTATAATTATAAAATTAATAAAAAAATGTAAAAAAAAAACAAACCCCAATTTCAATATGCAACTTCAAGGAAAGGGGAAGCTCAACTGTGATATGCAATCACATGTCAAAGCATTTGAAGTAAAATTAGGCCTCCTCATCAAACAAATGAAGGAGGAAAACTTCTGCCATCTCCCCACAACTCAAAATCTGTTAGCAGAAAAACCGCTGATTGCATTCCCAAACAAAATATGTGTGGATTCATTAGAAAAATTGCAAAAGGAGTTCCAATTTAGATTTAAAGAGATTCATCTCCATGAACAGGACATACAGCTTTTCCATAATCCATTTTCTAGTGACATTGAAAATGTGGATACAGTAATTTACCAAATGGAACTGGCTGAACTGCAGAATTGTGACTCTCTGAAAGACGCTTTCAAGTCAAGCAGCCTTTATAATTTCTATGCATCTCTCCCCTCTTGAGACCTATTCTCATCTCAGGAACCATGCACTCAAAATGGCAACCATCATTGGCAGCACTTATGTCTGTGAACAGACTTTTTCTAGAATGAAACATTTGAAATCTCCAACCAGATCAAGACGGATACACACTTGCATCATTTGTTATGACTAGCAGTGACAAATATGGAACCAGACATTGACCATCTCATTAGCCAAAAGCAGGCCCATAGTTCCCATTGAAATACTGGTAAGTTTGTTGATTTAACTTTACTTCATTTTAAATATTGTATTTGTTTCTGTTTTGTTTCTTCACTTCAAAATAAGATATATGCAGTGTACATAGGAATTTGTTCATAGTTTTTGTTTTTACTATAGTCTGGCCCTCCAACAGTCTGAGGGACAGTGAACTGGCCTCCTATTTAAAAAGTTTGAGGACTGATTTATAGAGGCTGGTCCCTGAATGAGGGAATAGAAAAACCTGGATCATAATTAATAATGGATTATTAATATAATAGAAAATAAAAATTCTTATCACTATCCTGGTTATTCTTTTCAGACAAGATTAGAAACTGTCTCAAACAAGCTCTACTCCTAGAATCCAAGCTACTCAGTTGCTGCTTGCTTCTATCTTGCTCCTTACATATTACATAGCTTAGGTTAGCAACAGCTCCTAGTACTGGAACACTACCTGTAGGCACAAATCCCCTTCTGAGGATCTGGGCTGGAAAAATGATTCACTGACTTTTTTTCTTGATTTTCTTGGTCGAGATTCTGTCTGGTGCTGAGATCTTTTGTGGAGTAGTTGTTGGAGAGATCTTAGCTTTACCTTCTACTCCACCATCTTAGCTGTCTGTACATTTTACTTCTGCCTTCTTCAACCTATATAACTGGTACTGTTAAATAGAATTGGAAAAAAAAAAAAAAAGCAATGAAACCATGCCAGCTGGATCCATTATAAATTATAAATCACAAATGAGCCCTCACTGAAACAAGATAATACCTTTTTTTTAACCTATTTGTTATCCAACTCTTTGCAGCTACCATTCCAAATTTTTCATCCCTCTTTACACTGCCCACCACAATCTTTTCCCCTACCTTCTCAGCTATATTTCACTTGAAAAACTGAGGACATTCACAGACTTCCCTCTTCTCCTCTTCACCCAAATCACTCAGGTATTTACTTCCACTATCTCCTCTCTCATTTGTGTCTCTGATAAAGATATGCCTTTACTTCTGCCTGCCCTCTTGATCTCATAGGTTTTTGTTTTCCCCATTCCTTTTCTGTTATTCCTGCACTATCCCCCACCCCCAATCATTTCACTGTTATTGTTTTTTTAGTCTCTATATTCTGGCCCTTTCCCTATTGTTTACAAATATACCCACATCTTCCTCATATTCCCTCCCCCTCCCCAGGCAATTGGGGTTAAGTGACTTGCCCAAAGTCACACACCTAGGAAGTATTAAGTGTTGAGTCCAGATTTGAACTGGGGTCTTCCGGACTTCTGAGCTGGTGCTTTATCCACTGGGCCACTTAGGTGCCCCTTCCACATACTTTAAAAGAAAAAGAAAAAAAAAATCCCTGATAAGATTATAAATTAGAGGAACATAGGGTAGTTTACCTCTCAGACCTGTGGAAGAGGAATGAATTTATGTCCAAAGAAGAACTAGAGATCATTGTTGATCACAAAATAGAAAATTTTGATTATATTAAATTGAAAAGTTTTTGCACAAACAAACTAATGCAGATAAGATTAGAAGGGAAACAATAAACTGGGAAAACATTTTTACAGTCAAAGGTTCTGATAAAGGCCTCATTTCTAAAATATATAGAGAATTGACTCTAATTTATAAGAAATCAAGCCATTCTCCAATTGATAAATAGACAAATGATATGAACAGACAATTCTCAGATGATGAAATTGAAACTATTTCTAGCCATATGAAAATGCTCCAAGTCATTATTAATCAGAGAAATGCAAATTAAGACAACTCTGAGATACCACTACACACCTGTCAGATTAGCTAGAATGACAGGGAAAGATAATGAGGAATATTGGAGGGGATGTGGGATATCAGGGAGACTGATACATTGTTGGTGGAATTGTGAATACATCTAGCCATTCTGGAGAACAATTTAGAACTATGCTCAAAAAGTTATCAAACTGTGCATACCCTTTGACCCAGCAGTGTTACTACTAGGCTTATATCCCAAAGAGATTTTAAAGAAGGGAAAGAGACCTGTATGTGCAAGAATGTTTGTGGCAGCCCTCTTTGTAGTGGCCAGAAACTGGAAACTAAGTGGATGCCCATCAATTGGAGAATGGCTGAATAAATTGTGGTATATGAATAGTATGGAATATTATTGTTCTGTAAGATATGACCAGCAGGATGATTTCAGAAAGGCCTGGAGAGACTTACATGAACTGATGCTGAATGAAATGAGCAGGACCAAGAGATCATTATATACTTCAACACAATACTATATGATGATCAATTATCATGGCCGAGATGAACCAAATCAGTTCCAATAGAGCAGCGAAAGAACTCTGGGAGATGACTATGAAGCACTACACAGAATTCCCAATCCCTTTATTTTTGTCCACCTGCATTTTGGATTTCCTTTACAGGCTAATTGTACACTATTTCAAAATCTGATTCTTTTTGTACAGCAAAATAACTGTTTCAACATGTATACATATATTGTATTTAATTTATACTTTAACATATTTAACATGTATTGGTCAACCTGCCATCTGGGGGAGGGCGTGGGGGGAAGGAAGGGAAAAATTGGAACAAAAGGTTTGGCAATTGTCAATGCTGTAAAATTACCCATGCATATATATGGTAAATAAAAAGCTATTTTTAAAAACCCTCATTAGACCCAACAAGCTTTGTGTTTTTTTTTGTTTTGTTTTTTTAATTATAGCTTTTTATTTTTCAGATATATGTATGGGTAATTTTTCAGCATTGACAGTTGCCAAACCTTTGGTTCTAATTTTTCCCTTCCCTCTCCCCACCCCCTCCCCTAGATGGCAGGTTGACCAATACATGTTAAATATCCAACAAGCTTTGTTAACCATTTTACTATTTCTGTTATTCATTTTTTGGCTAAATCTGAGAATTATATTAGTCAATAAATATTTGTTAAGTTCTTCCAGGAACTTTTGCTATTCCATTAAGCTCTCCAGATACAAATACCAAAAAAGAGCTTACTCTTAAGCCCTCAAGGAGCACAAGGAACACTGATGATGGAATTGTAAAGTGATCTCCATTCTGAAAAGCATTTCAGAACTATATTCCAAAAGTCATTAAAATATGCTTACCCTTTGACCGGTCAATACTGCTATCAGTCATAAACCTTGAAGAGATTATAGATGAAAAGAATCTCTATATCCAAAAATATATATAGCAACTTTTTTTTTTTTTTTTTTTTTTTTTTTTGTAGTAGCAAAGACCTGAAAACAAAGAAGGTATCAATGGGAATAATACTTGAACAAATTATCACTATGAAACATTTTCTGCCAAAAGAAATAATGAAAGAGGATCTGCTTAATGGGACTTAAAAAGTTGATTTTTTTCATTTTTGTGTGTAATTCCTCATCATAGTGTTTGATGTATTAAATATACTGGATGTGTAGTCACTTACTGCCAGTCAGCTGAGAGCAGGAGTGTTGGGCAGTGGAGAGAATGTTAATTTCTGGTACCTTTTGTGCCATCTGGTGGTCAAAAACAATACATTCTTTCTCAATAAAATGCTAATGATTTATTGATTCAGAGTTGGAAAGGACCTTGAATGTCTTCTAGTCCCAGCTTCTTACTTTATAGAAAACTGATACTTAGAGAAGTTAAGTGACTTTACTTGCTTATGGTCATAGTGGTTGGGTAGGATTCTGTAACCAACACTCTTCACAATACTACACTACTTCTGATTTTATAGTCAACATTGTTTAAACAATATCACACTACTTGATTCTTATGACAGCCTGCTCTTCTTTAAATTTAGAAGAGAGCATTTAAAAAAGAACAAGGGTTGGCTTCATTTATTACAAAGTATGCAAAGTTTTTGTACCACATTTTTCAGTTATTTCCAGTTGGGTCCAATTCTTCATGATCTATTTGGTATTTTCTTGGCAAAGATATTTGAATGGTTTGTCATTGTCTTCTCCAGTTCATTTTACTGATGAGGAAACTGAGCAAAATAAGTTTAAATGATTTGCCTAGGATCACACAGGTAGTTAAGTGCCCAAAGTCAGATTTGAATTTAGGAGAATGATTCTTCCTGACTCCAGTCCTGGTACACTATCCATTTTGTTACCTAAACACCATACCACATTTTGTATCACCAAAACGTAATTAACACATACTTAAAGAAGTAGAGAAGAAATAAAGGGTATAAGTTTTTTTCTTTTTAGGAAGTGAATATAACTTAATGAAAATTATATCTTCTAATATACAAATGGGATATGATGAAGACAACATTACTAAATGTATTAGCTAAAGCGTATGTTTTGTTCCTCTGGCTGATTAGGAAAAAGAGGAGGCTCAGTCAAGTCTGAGACAAATGTTTATCTAGCAGATTAACTCCTGGAGGCAAATTCCCTAGTTTTGGGATCCCTAAAAGTTGTTCCAACTGGCATTAGAAATGTGGGGTGGGATTGACAGTTGGCAAGACATGAAATTAATTAGTTGCTAAGTAACTTTAGTGGTGGAGAGGTTGTTGTCCCTCATTCTTTTTTTTTTTTTTTTTTTTTTGTCCCTCATTCTTAAAGAGGACTATGACATCAGGGAGGTGATGCCATGACATGCAAGGGAGGGTTGTGCAAAGTCAGCAACCTCACTTTCTCCTCTAAGCCATCTGACTCCAATGACCAGATATTAATTAGGGCAACTAGAGATAGTCCTGAATGTACTGGGAGATCTTGTTTTTTTCAGTTAAGAAAGAAGTGAAGAAAATGGCTATAATGGTAAGATACATCAGAATGAGGTATGGGGTAGTAAAGGAAAGGCAGTGTGGGGAAATTGCATATATTTGTATTTGGGTCAGTCATAATATGTAGCTGTTTGTATTTAAAGAGAACTAAGAAGCATGGTGCTTATTATACTGGCTTTGAAGTCAGGAAGTGTGCAGTCTCAGATACTTACTATCAGAATCTGAAAGTCAAGAACTTTGAGTTTTTCTGTTCTGTTAAATGGGGATAATACTATATACTTTTTGAGAATCAAATAAATGAGAGAAATGCTTTATATAAATATGTTATTAGTAAAAAAACACATACAACCCCTTTTTTAAGTCAGTAACTATTGTTTATATTTTAGCACTATATTTTCATATAGTGTGATTTGAGATACTTTAGGGAAACATACTTTTGTTTTGAATAAAACTGAATCCCAAAATACTTTAATTCCATACAAAATTAATAGCAAATCCTGATAATTTCTAAATTCCACTTTCTAGTGCAATAGCTCAAACCTTTCACAGAACAATGTTAAAAGTTCACTTCTTGGTACCTTTCTTAGTAAAGCCAGAAAACAAGAGTTGTTCTCAGTTCTGTAATTTGTAGAGCCTGTTTCCTTTTAACTTCTGGTCTAATAATGCCTCAAAATAAACCAGAACCTGAATCTTATGGTTTCTCCAATTTACTATTAAATTATGTGGTTTTTGTCTTTTAAGGGCTGTTTAGGCTAACATGTTTTAAGATTACCCTTACACATATTGTTTCTCAACAGTACATCTCACATTCTCTTGTTTAGTATTATCATAATAGCTGATTTCAATACAAATTTATCTTTTTTAAACTTTTTATTTTCAAAACGTATGCACGGATAATTTGACCCTTACATAACCTTGTCTTTTAGATTTTCTACTCCTTTCCCCCACCCTCATCCCTAGATGGCAAGCAATCCAATGTATGTTAAACATGTTAAAATATATGTTAAATCCAATATGTATAAACATATTTATACAATTGTCTTGCTGCACAAGAAAAATCAGATCCAAAAAAAATAATAATAAAGTAAATGAGTAAGAAAACAAAATGCAAAACAACAACAAAGAGTAAGAATGTTATGTTGTGATCCACATTCAGTTCCCACAGTCCCCTCTTGGTGTGTAGATGACTCTTCATCATAAGATCACTGGAACTAACATCAATCATCTCATTGTTAGGGTCACATTTATCAGAATTGATCGGTGTATAATATTGATGTTGCCATGTACAATTATCTTCTGGTTATGTTCATTTTACTTAGCATCAGTTCATCTGTCTCTCCAGACCTCTCTAAAATAATCTTCCTGATCATTTCTTATAGAATAATAATATTCCATAACATTCACATATCATATGAATTCATTACTCAGCCATTCTCCAACTTGATGGGTATCTACTCATTTTCCAGTTTCTTGACACTACGGAAAGGGCTGCCACAAACTCAATACAAATTTATTCATCCTGAAGTATTAATCATTTTAATTGTATAGATACTAATGAAATAAAACATAATTTGGGTCTTGTACTTTATGAAGGTAAGGTAAAACGTTGACTTCCTAAATCTGTGGTCAACAGACTTCGGTTGCAGTGGCTTCGAGTCTGTTTCCTCATCTGTAAAAGAAGTCCCCCCCAAAAAATTAAATTAAATTAAATTAAATTTTTAAAGTACTTTGCAAACCTTAAAGTACTATATTACTGCGATCTATTGCTACTGTTCTGACTTGCAGTACCTTCATGACATCACAGGGCTGTTGTAAGGAAAGCAAAATATAAATTTGAGTAGTTTTTAGCTTTTCCTTTTTTTGGGAATCTATGTATGTAAAGCCTTAGCTAAGCAATGGAATACACACAGAAAAGCAAATACAGTCTCTTGTATCAGGGAATTCCTGCTTTAATGGAGACAACATATAGGAAGTTTCAGTTGCATATTGGATAAGAAAGTGCTGTGGTTCTCAGGGTACAGTGGCAAAACATAATCTTTAATGTCCTGTCCTCTGAAAAACTGGTTTCTGATGTTAAATCATTTGATGTTGGTGTTAAACCCAAGATGTTGGTGTCAAGAATTTATTTTCCGGGTCTTCAGCAGAAGGTACATTCATTATTTGCAGCTTTCCAGGATGTCTTTCTAAAGGTGTTGATTCCTAGAGTAAGGGCTACAGGGGCTGGACTAGCACTTTTTAGGCTTTCTCTGGCTTTTGGGCTTCTCCCCATCAGTAGCAGCTGGTTAATGGTTGGCAGTGGTAAGAAAGGTGGACCTCTCTCCACAGGGATTGCTTCCCTCAATGATGACTATGGGAACCAAGCTATTAAGCAGAACTATTGATTTAGGGGTCACTAGTATTCCCATTGCTTTTAGGTTGTTTTGGGCTGTCTCCCCAGGATCTTGTTTTCACATTAAGTTAGGTATATCTGAAAAGCTTTTTAAAAGATGATTATCCTTTAAAAAGGCCACTAATGTTGTATTAATAGTTTTTTCCCCTAAGCTGAAAATTTACATTTCTTAACATAACAGGCAGCTACCTGGCAGCACAGTGGATAGAGTGCTAGGTTTGGAGTCAGGATAATCTGAGTTCAAATCCAGCTTGAGACGGTTACTGGCTGTGGGACTCTGGGCAAATCACTTAATTCTATTTGCCTTAGTTTAATTAACTGTAAAATAGAACCTATCTTGAAGGATGGTAATGAAGATCAAATGAGGTTTTAGTAAAATCATTTAGCACAATGTTTGACATCTAGCAGACACTATATAAATGCCTATTTCCTTCCATGATTTACTTTTTTTTTCTCAATTTAAATTATTTAACACTGTCAAAAAGCAATAGTAATAACATCCCTTTTTGGGGAGTGAGGAGGAGAGCTAGATCTATGAATATATAGGACGATTGGTATAATACAGGAAAATCTTTCTAAAGAAACTACCTCAACAACACAGATCTGCAACTACATTTAAGATACAATGTTGATTCTCTATATAGCATTTGAGTGTTACCTTGAATCATCCAGTCACTATGTGTCCAGGTAGGAAATGAAAACCTAAGTTATCCTGAATGATGCTGACTCTTATAGTATATATGTACATGTACATACACAAATATATTTATACAAATATACACACAACATGTAACTATTATATGTATACATATGCACATGTATTAATTGAATACTGCTTTATTAAAAAAATGATAAGCCAATCTGTGTGTGAAGGGAGTACAAGGAAGAAAATTCTTAAAGTATCTATCTTGTCTAAAATAACACTGGAGTAAAGATGAACAGAATGGCAATTATTTTGAATATAAACAATTAACAGGACTAAATTTGACAGTGATTCTTCATTGCATTATTATACATTAAAATAGCAAATATAACATTCATTTATAATAATTTATTTTTTAAAAAATCCTATGTTTCTCCTGAAATTAGTGAGTACAAATACTCCCATTAAAGTTCTACTCCAATATTTCACTGTGCATAGATGATTCTGGATCTGACAAATTCTTCTGTGATGAAAGACTTTGGACTTAGTCTCAATGACAGACTGTTTTCAAGAATCAATTTAAAGATACAGAAAGGCTTGTCCCCATCAGGCAGGCTATGTGGTAAAAATTTTACCTATAACAACTCATAAAACAAAGAAAACTACAAAAAGGTTCTCAGTCCTGCACAAATTTCTTCTGTTTCTTTAGTAACTGTGGTACAGTTCATTCCAAAGTACACAAAACTATTAACAACTGGACCATCAGGAAATATTAACTTCTTTGCTGATATTCTAAGTGCCAATTATTGTCCAATAACCCATAAAAAGATATAAAACCTGAACTGTTCTAGAATAGCTCCATAGATTTAGAGCTGGAAGGTATCTTGGAGGTTCATTTGGATTCTATTTTACATTTGAGAGAACTGAATCCCAGAATGGCTTGCTCAAGGTCACCCACAGAGTAAATGACAGTCAAGAATTAAACCCAAGTTCTCTGGCTCCAATAGTGAAAATTTTCAAACAAGTAAAATTTGAGTTTATAACGAAGTAAAGGTTCTTCTTGCACAGGCAAGGAAATTTGTCTAGTTGATTTTGTTCATCCAAAGGTGAATGTCATGTCATGAGATATATTACAGTGCTTACTGTGAGCATAAGCAGAAAAACTACCAGGAAGATAACTGAAGTTTGAATTAATAATTTATAAAATTGTGAAATGAAAGCAGGCACACCTGGTTCTTTAGATTTTTCCTGACAGCAGGAAACACAATGGCAATCATACTTTAATTAAGCACAAATGGTACTGGGCAAAAATCACAAAGGCAGAGAGACAAGCAGCAAGAGGTTCAGAGGCAGACAATATAGGAACATTAGATGGATTGATGAAGTAAGGCAGCTAACATGAGGAAGAGCCTCATGCTAGGGAGGGGGAGACACACAGATAATTACTCACAAAACCAAAGAATTTGGGAGTATTAGGCAATATGGATCTGCTAAGATTGAAGAATGCTTGAAAGAGGCAAATGAAGATTAAAGGGGGCAAGAGCTCGAGTTCTCATTTTTCTATATTTTTTTGGCAAACACTTTTTATCTGTGCTATTTTGTTCATTATCACATCCAAATCATATCAAGAGATGATGGTAAACAAACCAAAAAAACAAAACAAAACAAACAAACAAAAAAAAACAAACCAAAAAAAAAAAAAAAAACCCAAAAAACAAAACCTGGCAGGTTTACATCATTTCAAAATTTTCAGCACTTTTGAAATTCTGTTGATGTCTGGAACCTGTCTCAGATGTACATGTAATCAGATTAAAAAACCTTGACAGCAATGCTTAGATGGCTTCCTCTGTTTGCACATATTAACAGGATATACATTTTGGTTATATATGACACACTTTGTAAATTATGCTACTTTGTTCTTTGGGAAGGTTTGGATGTGACTTTCAGGTTCCCCTTTGCAATCTTATTTCCTATTTTTTTTTTTTTTTGTCCCTTTATATTGGCTACAAGAGCCCCAGAACAAGATATAATTTCAACACAAAATTATACTTGAAATCATATTTAGAATTCTCTTATAGTTTACATTATCTTTTATTTCTGCACAGTTTCTAGCCCTGGTTTAAAAGAAATACAGATTATAGATTACCCATAATGATGAGATCACAGATCTATTTGAATATTGTAGGATCGCAGATTTAATGTTGTAATTTGCCTGAAAGCCATCAAGTCCAATTTTCTTAATTTTACAGTCATTACATGACTTGTCAAGGGTACTATTTGAAGCCATTTTCCTGATATCAAGTCCAGAATTGTATCTACTAGTAAGCCCATCAATAAGCACTTTAAACACTTGTTATTTACTAGTTTTGTGTTAAACACTGGGGAGACTGTTTGCTCTCAAGGAATACACATTCTATGTGGGGATTGAGAGGAAACTGGTAAATGACTAGTCCACAGGAATTACATAAAGCAGATGAAAGGGAAGATATTAGGCAGCTGGGGGACTAAGAAATGTCTCCCGCAGAAGGTGAGATATAAACCAAGTCTTTCTTAAGGGGGGCCTGATAAACCAAAAGGCAACGATGAGGGAAGGAAGCAGAGGAATTCAAACACAGGGGGGCAGCAGTTCAAAGGCAGAAAGATGGGATGCGGGTCATGTTAGAGCAACTCCAACAAGCCTAGTTTAATGGGATTTTTAGAGAGTAAGGAGGGGATTAGAGGGAGAGAAGACTGGGAAGGTAATAAGAGGTCATGTTGTAAAGTGTTTTAAAATGCCAGAAAGGATTTAGAAAAAGATAGGGAGTCACTGAAGCTGAATTTTGAGGAGGAGCAAGTATTGGCCCCAGAAGTTCATCTTGCCAGCTGAGAATAAATTGGAGTATGGAAAAACTTGAAGTTGACCATTATGTAGGAGGAGACACTGAGAATGGTATAGATGACTTGTTTAAAGGTAGTGAAAAACGGGTTGGAAAGGAGAAAGTGCTCTGAGGCAAAGTGAGTTATTTTGGACACATTGAGTTGAGAAGTGACTATATATCAGGTATTAGGGCAAAACATACATGCATACATACACATATGCATCTGCGAATCATATATGCCTAGCTATAACTGAGCAAATGATAACAGATGACATCACCAAGTGGGAGAACTTATATAAAAGAGAGAGAAGTATCTTGGGATACTCCATGGTTAATGGGCCGACTTGAAGTTCAAGGGTGGGAGAAACAGAACCATCAGATTGCAGCCTCCGTAAGGAGTATGATCAACAGTTGCCCACACAACACTCTTGCAAACTTTTTGGGTACAGAAGTTTGTTACTTCTTCATTCATACACAGTACATGTGACCCAGAAATTGATTCTCCCTCTCCCCCTCAATTCCTAGAGAGGACTGTTAATTCTTTCTGTTCAGTATCCTGGTAGGTCATTCCGGATTTGGGGCCAAGGAGCCAAATAAATGGTACAAAAGCAATGTGCGCCTCAAGGGGCCTGACCCGCAAGGGAACCAAGAATCCAATCTGGACTCTGTGCCTACTTATATGAGTTGGGGGGGGGAGGGAGGCATTTTGTGAACCTCAGTTTCCTTATCTATAAAATATTAGGATGGAAAGCTAAGCTCGGTTTCAGCTCTGTGTCTTTGGAACACCCCCGTTCCAAGTTTTCTCATCAGTAAAATGAGCCTTGGTGCCTTTCAGTTCCCGATCTGTGAAGAAGTGATCTGACAACTCGGCGAGACGGGATTTGAAGGCAGAATTCTCGCAAAAGACTACTCAGATTAGCAGGGATCACTCCTGCACAGCCTCTCTACTTTCCCGGACCTCCGGGCATCCGGCGTCGGGGGCGCGCCTCAGACCGCGAGGCGGGCGCGGGTCCGACGAGGGCCGCCCGAAGAACCCGCCTCCCCCGGCTGACGTGATTGAGCCCGCGCGGGCGAGAATTTTCTCCGGCCCTTTGGCGCCACCTAGTGGTGCCAGCCCCGCGTCGCGGCGATCTCACTGCCGGAGCACGTCATGGAGACGGAAGAGGCGGTTGATGGCTCAAAGGAGGCTGCATTGGCAGGATCTATCGCAGGGGTAACGAAGTCCTTCATATCGCTGGAGAAGGCAAGGGAGAGCGAAAGCTCCGTGGAGTCAGCCACAGCAACGCTTTCCTTCCCAGACCCGGAGAATGGCGGCGACTGCGCAGATGGGCTTTGGGAGCTGCCGGTAGAGCAAGCCTTGAGGAGGCCGGAATGCAGCCGCTGCAGGTGATCCCGGTAGCAAGCTGTATGGGGCGGGGCCTGCGCGATCGCGAGGGGTGGGCTCTGGGAGGACGGCGCGTGCATAGCTCTTCCTGCGGAGTAAAAAGCGTGGCACTGGAGACGAAAGCGTGGTGGCGCAGGCCCGGTCTGGTCACTAACGCCTATCCATGTCCTTTCCTTCCCCGCCCCTCACCCTTCGAGAAGTGCTTCCTGTCTGAGGAGACCCTTAGTACCCACGTGTTGCCGGGACTAAGTGTTTCTCACTAACTTCCCTATCTTTCTAGGAGTAGCTTCATCTGGGACTTGTACGTTTATAAATGAAGGACTTTTTGTGTGTAAGAAATAGGTGCAGGCTTTCCTCCACATTCCTGACTCTTGGCACAGATTAGAATACAAGGTGTTCCAAAAGTCTTCGTGGCATTTAAACCATTAGGGGACACGGTGGGGAGATCACTAATTGGCTGAAACAGTACCTATTTTATTTAAGCAGAACTGCCATCACTTAAGGTGGTAACTTGAATTTTAAAGCATCTTGAAATACACAAATTACACGTTAAATTATGTAATCTTAGTGCTAATGAATTTTACTGTATTTGAATTCTCTAGATATTTGCAATCTCAAAATGTGTGTGTGGTGTGTACTTTGTATATGTGTTTACATTAACTTGCTATTGTGTCTAGATATGTATCATACAGCAGACAAGTAGCCTGACATCTGTGTGTATACGCATGTATAAATAACTTTATTGGTCCCTACTAGAGCCAGATCCTACATTCCACCCCTTCTCAGGTTCTAGTAACCCTTAAGGGAGTTTAGGTTTAGTTTATTAATACAAGGTCCTCTTTCCCCAGTTAGATCCAACTACCTAGTAGTAATTAGCTCTTATCAAAGAATATTTACTTTAAAGGTTTTTAAAGAACAAATATACAAGCATTTACCGTTCTTCTCAAAACCTGCGGGCCACAGTCCACTTCAGTCCCTGAGGAAGAAAAGGGGGTTAGATTTTACAATTTAGTTCAGTTCCTCTAAATCACAGCCCCACTAAAGACAGACCTACGTTGGGCTTGCATACTCTCACTCCTGTAGGCTTCCTACCCGGCTGCTTACAATGGCTTGCCTCTAAGGTCTCCATAGCAGGACCCCGTCTTAATCTAAAACTGAAAAGTTCAAACGAAACAGACCAAACCCCCGAAATCATTTCTCGGGCCGTGGGGATTACGGAGTGGTGTGGGGAGGGCGGGAAAGGCCAGCCAGCGGAGCTCATGCTGTCAGTCCTGTGAGTCAGTGGAACCTTATCTTTTGGACACTGCCAGAGGTATAGCGAGTTTTGCTGGAATTGGATAGTTTCCAGGACAATTTGTTACAGCTATGAAGCTAATGGAAAAACACTACTCCCATCCCTGTGGTTGAGAATACCGAATGGCATCTCCCAGAAGAATGTCCTTGGCAGTTCACACATTAGCGATGCTATTTTAAGTGATCCCGATATGTGCCAAATGTTTATATATTATAAATAAGTATGTATGCCCACTCTGGCAGTTTTTGGTTCACTTAAAACAGACAAATCCATTAATTTCTTTGAGCCCCAATTTTTTCATTTCTAAAATGAATACAGATTTGTATCACCTTTTCCGAGATGGATTTAGAAAAGTTTTTCATAAACTGTGAAGTGATCTAGAAAGGTGAATGGATTATTCAGGGTGGCTTGGCAAAGACTGGGGTTTACTTGTAGTTTCTGAAACTGACTGTGTCACTTAATCTCTCATTCCCCTCAGGGAAGTGTTAAGAGTATAAAATTGAGTGAAAATGTTGACTTTGGTAGATTGAATTTCTTGACACAGGAGTTCAACAATAACGAAATCACAGATCCAGTCCCTGTCCCTGTTATGAGAAAAAGCAAAACAAGACAAAAAACAGTGTGTACTGGGAAGAGCACTGGGCTTGAAGATAGATGACTCAAGTTAAAATCTTAGTTCTGCAATTTATTAGCTAATATGACCCAAATAAATCACTTGAATTTTCTGAGTCTTCATCTATAAAATTAAGAGGTTATTTAGATTATCTTTAAGTTTTCTTTTAGCTCTTTAAACATAATTTCTTTTATACCTGGATTAGTACGAAAGAATATTCTTTACTGATAGATCAAGGAACAGAAAGTTATTGAACAAGTCTCAGCGTTGACCTTGTAAACAGACTAGCTCCTTGCAAGAGCATCATGACCTCATAGCTACATTTATGCAAATTAACCTGATCTGCATCTATGTTATAGTCCTGATATTCCTAGTGTTGCTCATCATCATTTCTTTATATTGGAAGATCTTTTATAGATAGACTTTAACAACATACATCCCTTGGAACATCCAGGATCCCATATTTTAGGAGTCAAAGATTAGGATTTCCAGTCTTTATTCTACATTTGCCATAGGTGATATTTCTGCTTTATAGTATACTGTCCAAATTTACCATAGCTTTTCTTCCAAGGAGCAAATGTCTTTTAATTTCATGACTGTAGTCACCATCTACAATGATCTTTAAGCTCAAAAATGTAAAATCTGACAGTGTTTTCATTTCTTCTTCCCTGTTTGCCAGGAAATGATAGGTCCAATTGCCAAGATCTTTTTGTTTTGTTTGTTTGTTTGTTTGTTTTTTTTGATGTTAAGCTTCAAGCCACTTTCCTCTTTTACCTTCATCAAGAGGCTTCTTAATTTTTCTTTACTTCCTGTCATCAGAGTGGTATCACTTTCATGTCTGAGATTTTTGTTTTTTTCTCCTAGCAATCTTAATTCAGTCTTTTGATTTATCTAGCCTGGCATTTTGCATGATTTACTCTGCATATAATTTAAATTAATAAAGTGACAATATACAGCCTTGTTGTATTCTTTTTCTAAACTTAAACCAGTCAATTGTTTCATGTTCACTACTAACTGTTACTTCTTGATTGCATTAAGTGCTTTAGGAGGCAAGTAAGATGATTTGGTATTCCCATCACTTTGAGGACTTGTCACATTTTGTAATGATCAATATAGTTAAAGGCTTTGGTGTAATTAATGAAGCAGAAATAGCTATTTTTCTGCAGGTTCCTTTCTCTGTAATCCAATGACTGTTGGCAGTTTGATCTCTAGTTCCTCTTCCATCTTCAAAAGCTAGGCTACTCTTCTGATAATTCTTGGTTCATATATTGCTAAAGCTTACCTTGCAGAATTTCAACAAAGCCTTGCTGACATATGAGATGAGTACAATTGTTCAGTAATTTAGACGTTCTTTGGCATTGTCCTTCTTTATTTTGATTCATTAAACTGATCTTTTCCAATCCACTGGCCACTGCTGAATTTTTCAAATTTGCTGGCAGATGAATGCAGCTCTTTAACAGCATAATTTTATAGAATTTTAAATAGCTCGACTGGAATTCCATTAATTCTATTGGCCTTATTATTATCAGAACTTCCTAAGACTTGCTTGATTTTGTTTTTCCAGGATGTATGGCTCTAGATCAGTAACCACATCAGTATGCTTACTGGTGATATTAGGATCTTTTTTGTATTGTTATGTTCTTGCCATCTCTCTTTAATCTCTCCTACTTCGTTGAACTTATATCATTTTTTTGTCTTTTGTCATGCCTATGTTTGCATGAAACATTACCTTTATATTTCTAATTTTCTTAAAGAGATTTTCCACTTTTTCCTATTTTTATTGTTTTCTTCTATATCTTTTCTTTCCACTCATTTAAGAAAACTTTTATATTTCCTTACTATTCTCTAGAATTCTGTATTCAGTTGGGTATATCTTAATCATTTTCCTTTTCTTTTTGCTTTCCTTCTTTCCTTAGTTATTTGTAAATCCTCATTAGTCATCTGTTTGCTTTCTTGTTCTTTTTCTCTGGGATTTTTTTGGTTGCTGCTGCTTCTTCTACAATACTGCAGATGTTTATGCATAGTTCTTCAGATACGTTCTCTTCCAGATCTAATCCCTTAAATCTATTTATCACTTCCATTTCATATTCATAAAGGATATTCTTTAGGTCATACCTATAAGGTCTGGTGATTTTCCCCAATTCAATTTAGGCCTAAATTTTGATTAAAAAAAAATTTGAACCACCCCCCAAAAAGAACTTTTATATAGAAATATGTTTAAAATAAGTCTCTACATATATTCATATATATATATATATATATATATATGTGTGTGTGTGTGTGTGTGTGTGTGTGTGTGTGTATGTACATGTGTGTGTATATGTATATATGTATATATATAGAGAGAGACATAAACACATTTATTTATTTCTAATGGTAACCATCTCTAGGGGAAGGAAAAAAAAAGCTTTATATGATAATATCATTATATTTGAAAGAAACAGCAAGTGTTTGTAATAGATTTACAATTGTGTATAGTAGATTTACAATTTCATTTATAATCTTTTTATTGTATTATGTTATAGAAATGCTTATTTTATTCCATAAATTAATAATAATTTTAAAAGATTTAGAAACTCAAAGCAAAGGCCTAACATGGTGTTAAATCTGCCATACTAATTCCATATTAAGTCTTTGTCTTATATCTGTAATGATTCTTAGGTCAATAGGGATGATGAACTGCTCCTCTTACAGTAAAAGCCATTTGAGTAGTTAATAATGTGTATATATTAAAAGATACAATGTGGAAATTTGTAAAATGTCTAACAACTCTGAAGTATTCATATAGTTCTATATTCAATTGGTTTGATTTTTCTTCTATTCTTTGGTATTGTCCAAGACCATCACCCCAGTTATAACTTAATTCTTTTCCTTTTCCAGGCTCAATGCAATAATTAGTTCAATTCTATACTGTCCCCTTGAATTATATACCTTTGTCCTTTTATTGTACATACCTTATCAAATACAATCTTGGCTTAATCTTACCATGTACCTCCTTTCCTACTCATGTGCTGCTGAATAGAGCTGGAAAAAAAAATCACAATAAGCCAATTTGGAGTGATATAAATTGATGTAATCCAATCTCAAACTCGGTCCTTGATGAAACAAAGAAGTCCTTTTAATCTTCCATAACTTAGATGCTATTATTTTTTGTTGCATGCAAGTTATTCAAGATATAGTCTGTTTTATATATACATATATATGCATATATATATGTATATATATATATTATATATAGTCTGCTTATGAAAACCTTTTTCTTGCTAATACTCAGTGAACATTCATATATAGATGAGTTTTGTAAAGTTTTTTTTAACCGATGGGAAAAATAGATATATAGGTCAGTAGTTATTTATATTTTCTTGGTAGACTTATTTTTGGTATGAATATAACTGATATTCTTTCCCCCATGCTTTTGGTATCTTTTTCTTCTTCATAATTGATCCTTTAGTTCATTCTGATAAGCTAGAATTGGAACATAGAGCTAATTAAAAATTTTATGAGAGATTTTGGTTTTTAAAGAATTTTTTGAGTTGTTATTCATACCTACTAGATTGCCTTTGAATCTAGTGAGAGAATAAAGTAACAAACTAGCAATAGGTAGAGGGGTTGGGATTAAATGTATTTATACTTAAGAGTACCAGAGAGATATTAAGATATTACTTACATCTGCCATAATACTCAAATCTAAAAATGGTTCCTGCATATGCATTTTGAGTAGTTTTTTGCAGAAATGACAATTTCTATTGTATTTTAGAGTTTAAAAATAATTTTTCCTACATATTCATTTTACATAACTTAACCCTTACATAGCACTTTAAAATAATACCTTTTAAGTTATTTTTTACAAGTTCCCTATTGGTAAGTACAGTTAACTCTAAACTATCCATTTTATGTGGTTTATCTTCAGTGAATTTTTAATGTCAGATCAATTTCTTTATTCCATCAGTACTTCTAAGCTGCCTTTTGCTGCCAACAGTTGCCATGTGAATTGGCAACTATTTCACCACTGTTCTGCATCCTTATATTTAGAAATCCCACTACCCTACTTTTTAATGCAAGTAAAAGTTAGCTATATTTTTAATAATTGATGGAGAAATTTATTTAATTTCAAACCTCTGATTGATTGTGAGATGAACAAAACCCAGCATGGCTTGACACCTCTTGCCTCTGAAAATTATCCTGTTGTATTTATGGATAAAAATCATAAAAGCATTTACAAATCCTGTGTTTTAAATGGTAAGTATATATCTGTGTGGGACAAAGACCACTAGCTCAAAAAAATCAAGGGACTTCTCAAGGTAAAAGCAGAAAGGAATTTTATTATGATTTCATGAGAAAGGGGCATCTCCTTCCCACAAGTGAAGGTCTGAGGTAACACTCCCTATAGGCTGCATCTTTGCCCTGATTAGTTAAGCCAAATGACCTCACATTCTAAGTCATAAATGAGGAAAAAACCGTCTAACCCAACCACATCTTTAGGATTACTAAATTACTTTATATGAGAATTTTAATGCCAAAGTGGTCCTACTTTAGTCTCACAAGAAAAGGATTCTATGATCCCATTCTTTGTAAACTACGTAATCTCTGGAGAAAGAAAACTTGGGCCTGGGGCACAGCCCACCTTCACTCAATTTTTAGAACACACTCCATTTTGTGAGATAGCTTTCACAGCTTACTTCATTCAATCCCCTCCCCCCTCCCCTTTCATCAGTTGAAAGTTTCTTCAGTTTCCTGATTTACTTCATTTTCAGGATCTGACCTATCCTCCCAGGCTCCAGTTCCCATCCTTGTCTCTTGACATCACTCTAATTCCAAGACTGTAGCTTCTATTTTAATGATTTTGGACAGAGTTTTCTGAACCATATTGGTAAAAAGTTGCCTCATATAGGGGATTCATAACCCCGGGCTATTAGGAGAAACCATGAAACCTGTCTCCAACAGACTCTTCCAAACCAAGACCAAGAACATATGCTAATTTTTTGATGTCTTAATTATTTATATCTTTTACCAAGGCAATACTCAGTATTTTCTCCTGGAAACACAGTTGTTTCTCATAGAATATTTACTATGATATCACCCAGTTTCCTCTCTTTCCCTTCATTCTAATGATTTTGGATAATACATATTGGGAATAGAAGACCCCACCAAGTGCTTTGAGAATAGCCTTCCACACACATCTCTTTCTTATTTATTGGAAGTTTTCTTCTTGGGCTCAGGTAGCAGAGCCATCTATCCGAACCAGTTATGTCCCCTATAGGTAAAGTTTCACAAATAAAGATGGCTACCACAAAAGTCAGCAACAACAAAAATGATAAAATAAATAGACAAACATATACACCTAGCAACAGATAGATGATTAGGCCAAATACCTACTTTAGGAAATAATGACCACATTATTATTATTATTATTATTTAAATTATGCTCATGGCTTCTATTGACAATTTGCTTTGATTCTAAAAACTTGCTACAATTGAGAACTGACAATTACTTGCAGTAAAACTGACTTGTTATCCTGTATCATGTATATGCTCTCAGACCAAGGCCTGAAGGACCAGTTTTGATGCTTTTTAAATCAGGTCCTTGTCTTTTTTTTTTTTTTTTTTTTTTTTCCCCTCTTATGGCAAGTTTTTAAAATTTCAAATTTTCAAACAAATTTAGAATTTCAAAATATCACCTACAATCCCAGGAGATTTTATCTTCAATAGCAATTTTTTTTTTTTGTCATTATTTTTTAGGTTCAGGTTTGCAGGATATGTCATCTTGGGTTGAATCTTAAATTCTTTTGCTCTTCAGAACACATTATAATCTCCTGTGGTTTTGGCGATTAGAAAAGTAGTTTTGGGTTATTAAAATTTCTTTTCCTTTATTTTAGGTCTTTCTCTTGGTCATTTTTACAATTTATTGTTTGCCATTGACATTGTTAAGTTTAACCATCAGGAGTTTATGCTATAGTTTTTTTGTGAATTCTTTCCATTGATCTTTGTTTTCAGTGTTTAGAAATTGTGGGCAGTTTTTTGAATTGTTCCTTGCATCACAGTGTGCATCATACACTATGATGTATAGATTTTTTTTGACTTGGATGTTCTTCCTTAAGTTGCCATATTTTATCCTATCTTTGTGATCAGTATAGTTTGTTTATATGGAATGGTCTCAAGGTCACATTCCCTTCTGTTATTAATATCTTCTCTGTTAGTTTAATCTGCTTATGCTCAAATTATTCAAGTTCTTCCTGAGATATTTGGTAATTTCAGTCATTTCCCTTCCCCCTTTATATTTGCCTAATGATCACTTTTTCACTCTTTTCTCTTTGAATGTGAGCCCTCTTTGAGGGCTAGATTTCAAAGCTGTCTTACTTAGCCTTCTCCCTCTCTGGGCAATTCATATTTCACAGACTTCAGTCTCTGTCCTCAGACTTCTGCTGGAACAGAACTAACCTTGGATGGATCCTGAACTCTTTCCTTTAGGCATAGTAGAATATTCCACAGATATACATGTGTCCTGCTCCCATTCCCTCAATTCCTCATTTTTCTGATTGAGTTCTTTTGCTTTCTCTGCTGTGAGTTTTTTGAATTGTTACTTAGTTATGATGTGGCTAGTGGCAGAAAGTTGTGGGAATCCCCTCTGGTCGACTCAGGTCTAATGTGAAAGAATTCATGAACTGGAAAAGTCTGAATTGCAAAAGGGAAGTTTATTGTTGGCACCAAGAAGCCAAGGCACTGTTAGAGAAACAGAGGTTATCACTGAGAAGAGGATATCTTTACAGCAGGCAAGAATACTGATAGACGGCTGTGCCAAGAGGAGAGGTTCCTTGGCAAAACATAATTCCTACTTTGGACTTCTGCAAACATTTGGAGTTCAAAATGATCATTTTATTGGCAGTCTGGGGGTAGGGCTTCCAGAATGAGATTCCTTCAATGTTGTCACTGTCCCCAGACTTCCAGTTGAATGAGACCACTTAAGTTCTCTGCTAATCTTAATGAAACCACTTAAGTGCCCTGAAGGGTGGGTTTCTGTCCGGAGAGTTTCAGAGTTCACTCCCATGGCTTCCCCCTCAAAAGTCTGGGGGATAGTCTCAGGGCTCACTCCTGTCAGAACTTTAAAAAAAAAATGATTCAGCAAAAATCTCCTTTTTATACTCATCCTTATCTCCACCTTTTAAAAAACAAATAGTCAAGCATGATCACATTCAAAAAAAGTATGCCTTAGTGCTTCATCTCAAAATTGAAGTGGTTAGAATCTTTTGTCCTGAAATTCTCTGGATTTCATGGTTGGTCCTTATACTGATCAGAATCCCTAATGACATTTTAATATATGAAAAGGAGCATGATATCATATAGTGGTTCTCAAAAGTGTATTCTGAATTTCTAAAACCCTTTTGGGGTTCTGAAAGGTTAAAACTTTTCAAAGTGATACCAAGACATTTTAATTTCTGATATGGTATCAATGGAAATAATACATAAAAACAAATACTTTTTGTCCTTAATACATTTTAGACATGTCAGAAGGGTCTTGAGACCAAAAAAATTACTCCAACATGACCCTGGGAAAGTTGTTTTATTTCTCAATTTTTTAAACAATTTTCTAAGGAATTTTAAATCTTTTTTTTGTTTCATGGGCCCTTTGCACAGACTAATAAAAGCCTTTAAGCCCCTTCTCAAAGTATAAAATAGAAATAAAGATGATTACAAAGGTGAAAAAAAATCTCAAAAATTTTAATATATTAAAAAAAAAATTGGTTCACAGACCACAAGTTTAAAAACCTCTGTTCTAAGATTTTCATTTTCAGAGAAGGTACCAAACTGCTTAGACAAATTTATATAGGGGAAGTTTCAACTATATCATGAAATCATCTTTGAGAACAGAATCAAAGCTAACATAATGGCCAAATAAAAGAGATAGTACAGTTAGTATTATCTTGCTTTTGTGGATGAAGTCTCAGAAATGAATTGACTTATCCTAGGTCTTATAGCTGGCAAGTATCAGAATTGTAATTGGAATGTAGGATTTTTATAACACCATTCAGTGCTCTTTCTGTCATATCATTTTGAGAAACAGCTTTGAAGCACAAATTTATTCTACATAGTCTTCAATTTTGAAAATGAAATTTTTTTTAAATTCTTGCAAATTCCCAATTATTTCTAACAGAGAAAAAAAAAAAACTTTAAAAGCCTTTGGAGTTGTCCAATAATAATAATTTTTATATAGCACGTATCATGTGCTAGGCATTAACAAATATCTCATTTAATACTCACAACACTCTTGAGTGATAGGTGCTGCTTTTATTTTCATCTTACCAATGAGAAAAGTGAGGCAAACAAAAATTAAGTTATTATCATAAGCTCACAGTTACTAGTAACTGTTAAAGGTCAAATTTGTACTTAGGACTTCATGACTACAGACTCAGCTCTTTATCCTCTGTGTCACTTAGCTACCAGAACCTTCCCTGGAGACACATATGACAGGAAGAATGCAGAGACACAAGGAAAATTGTCCAGAAACAACAGATCCTGGAAGCTACTTTTTGATTAAGGTCTCAACTGTCTCATTCTCTCACTTTTCCTGTGAGAATCAGTTTAGTACTTATAATAAAATTATAATAAAATGTATAGTCATATATAAATGTTGTACTAAAGTCTTGGTTCTGCTTGCTTTTAATTGTCACCTATGGGTACACCTACACTAGGAGATTGGTTGCTGTGGTTCTTAGTGCTGTTGTCTATAATTGCTACTTAATTCCCCTAAAACTCAACTGCCCTTGGATCTTTAGTATTATAACATGGATGCCATTAATAATTTCTTAGTCAAATGTTAGTCAACCTTATCCTGAAGATTTCCAACTTGTGGGGAAAATTAAAATCATTTCTTCAACTGTTCAATAAATGTCTAATTATTTGAAGTATAAGAGTAGTGATCATACTTTTAAAAGTTGTGATAGGTGAGATAGCAGTGGGATAACATCTGGAGAAAATAGCTTGAAAAAGTAATAAGTGGGCTCCGAAGATTCTTTAGAAAGAAAAACAGAAACATAAGGAAAGAACAGCAATCTTCTTGGTCTTAGAAAAATTTGTTGCCTCTGTTTTACGTAGCTATTCAATCTTAATTCTTTTTCTTGGAATCTCCATCTTGTACTCTAAATAATCATAGATTTTTGAGCTAAAAGGGGACTCTGGTTATATATTTAGTATGACCCTCTCCTTTTACAAATAAGGAAAAAGATGCTCAGAGAGATTAAATAATTTGCCTAAAGTTGCAAAACTGATTATTCAGGTCTATATTCTAGCTTATAAAAGTACATATTTTATTTAGTGTAGAATATTCCTTATAAATCAGAAAAACACTAGGCCCAGCTATTCTACTACTTTTTCTTTCTAAACCAATCTATTTAGAAAAATCACATAATTTCTGTGGATCTAATTTTTCTTATTTGTGAAATGTAACTACTTTATCCTTCTATTATGAAGATTATTTACATGAGATACGGAAGGTAAATGTACTTAGTAAATATATAGCAGGAAAATTCCAAATATAATAATTGCCAAAAAAGTACATGGTTATATTATTAGTCACTTAAATGTCTTTATAAAATACAGTATTTATGTTAAAAACATTTAAAAGCGTATAAAAGGACCTTTCATCAATATGATCAAAAGTATTTGAAGCAAAAAACTAGTATTTCTAGTAGAGAAACATTAGCTTTCTCAGTAAAATCAAGGATAAGTCAAAGGTGACCATTTCCCTTCTGTTAGAACCAGCATAGATATACTAGTATGGAAATTTATAAAAGGAAAATAAATTGAAGGAATAAGTGTAAGAAAAAAAAGGAGGCAAAATAATTTCTATTTGAAATCAACATGTTTTTAAAGGAAATTTTTAAGGAATTTTTTTTTTCCTTTTTCTCTTTGAAATTAAATTTTATTCTTTTCAATTAATGGTCATTAAAAGAATTTTTGAATAAATTCCCCTACTGGAAAAAAGAAAAACAAAAATCTTGCAACAAATTTGCATAATCAAAATAGATTCCTGCATGTTAAAAATTTCTCTTATTTTGCAATATTTAGTGCATCATCTCTGTCAGAAATAGGTAGCATTTTTCATTATTGGTCCTCTGGCATGTATTGATCAAAATTCTTAAGTATTTCAAATGTTAAATTATAGTAATTGTATAAATTGTTCTCTTTTCTGCCTACTTTATTCTACATCAGTCCATATAAGTGATCCCATTATTCTCTGAAACTGTCTCATTTGTCATTTCTTATGGATTATAGAATTCCATTACATTTCTATACCATAATTTGTTCAGACATTCCTCAAATGATAGACATTTAGTAGAAAGTAGATAGTTTTGATAGCTTTCCATTGCCCTGACACATAAAATCTAAACTTCTTTGGATTTAAAAGCTTTCTACAGCATGATCCTTCCTATTCAGTCGTAAATCTTGATATACTCTTTTTAAAATTTAGTCAATTTTGTGTTCTATGAATTAAGATGCTTATATAGAATCCACCTCATTACAATTTTATACATCAACTTCTCTTATATAATGCTTACCAGCACATAGTCTGGGATCAACATATATTTGGTTGGTTTGGGGGTGGTTAAGAAGGGTTTGGAACATTTACTTAGGAAAAATATCACATAGAAGTTTTAGCTGTCAAAGGAAGGGAGTAGAGAAGTACCAGGACTCATACAATTGTTTAAAGTGACAATATTATTATGAGATTGGAAAAGCATTGACAATAAACTGCTAGTTTTGTCTCAGTTTGTAGATTTCATTATATATTGCTTAAAAAATCTTTTGTGAACTGATTGGTTGTGGGGATTATATTCCCTGAACCAAAATTGACAATTTGATCTGACAAAAATATTTATTATTTTAGTTGTGAACTTAATCATGAGAAAGTTTTACAAAACAAACTACTTTAGTCATACTATATGTTTAGTAAAAGTACAGAACAGTTCTATTGAACAAAATGATTTGAAATAAATATGAAATTCAACAAATACAAAAAGTAAATATATTTTCTTTGTTTTTGGAGAATGAATATTTTCCCAATTGAAATTCTTTAAGTAGATCCAACTCATTCTGTTTTGTAAATCTCTTCCCCCCATTTATTTAGTATGTTCTTGTTAAAATATGGTTTAAGGACACAAATATCCCAATCAGTTGTCATCAGTGACATAGACACATATTTCACTTCATATGTTGCGGTTAGTGATAGCTATAAATAATACGAACAAATATTCATGAATGATCATGAGTAACTATGTTTTTTTTTTTTTTTAATAATAGTTTTTATTTACCAGATATATGCTGCATGGGTAATTGTACAGCATCGACAATTGCCAAACCTTTTGTTCCAATTTTTCCCCTCCCTCCTCACCCCCCCCCCCAGATGGCGGGTTGACCAATACACGCTAAACATGTTAAAGTATAAATTAAATACAATATATGTATACATGTCCCAACAGTTGTTTTGCTGTACAAAAAGAATCAGACTTTGAAATAATGTACAATTAGCCTGTGACGGAAATCCAAAATGCAGGTGGACAAAAATAGAGTGATTGGGAATTCTATGTAGTAGTTCATAGTTATCTCCCAGAATTCTTTTACTGGGTATAGCTGGTTCAGTTCATTATTGCTCTTTTGGAACTGATTTGGTTCATCTCATTGTTGAAAATGGCCACATCCATCAGAATTGATCATCATATAGAATTGTTGAAGTATACAACGATCTCCTGGTCCTGCTCATTTCACTCAGCATCAGTTCATGTAAGTCTCTCCAGGCCTAGTAACTATGTTTTTGATCTTTTGTGGCTGTTAACCTTTTGTTACTTTTGATTATATTTTTATTGTAATGTTTACTGACATTTTAATTTTGTTAATGTTTGCTAAAAATAATGAAGTTCTGGTACATTTTTATGGTTTAGACTATTGAGGTACAGAATATTTGAACTTAAGGAGGTCCTTGAAATTCTGGGACATATGCGTCTTAAGGGCCAATAATTTTTTAGAATAATAACAATGTAATAACTGATATTTCCATAGCTGAGATAATTAATATTTTAAGTATTCTCAAATCAAATAATCATTTTGCTATGAGCATAGAATGAGGTTTAAATGAATAAATTGAAGTTCACCATAGTAAATAAAGAAAGCAAATTAAGAAAAAAAGAAAAAAGAAAAAGAAAGAAAAAGCCAGTTCTGAAAAAAAAAATCAGAATGGCAGGTGTTTCAAAAGCAAGGTAGATTACTTATAGGTTAGTATTAAATATTAAATTATCTCTTCCTTATACTATTTTTTTAGAAGTCTCAAATTTTGAATTTCTCTTTTACATCTTTATTTTATCAAGAATGATTATTTTAGGGTGTTTCCCCTTTCATTTCAAGATTGGAGAATTTGTAATTATGAATCCTATGTTCTTTATATATATTTTCCCATAGCTCCTAATTTTCATCAGATGGTTGACTTAAAATGAAAGCACTTTAAGTATATTTTTCATTTGATCTCATGAATTTGTAAAGATTAAATGAGATATTATGATACAATGTTATTTGGTTTCAATAATATTATGTTATGTTTAGGAAGTAGGGATTCAAGTCCTTACTTTTAATATTTAATAGTATTGTGTTTCTGTGATTCAATTATCAAGAGTCACAAATAATATGTATTAAAGCCCAGTCCGTCTAATAATTCAGTCAAGATTGTAATAATGATAATGATAATAAAAGTCAGAATTTATAAAATGTCTACTATATGCCAGGCACTGTGCTAAGTGCTTGCTCTACAACTGTTATCTCATTTGATCTGAACATAGGTGCTATTATTATCCCATTTTACAAACCAGGAAGTTGAGGCAAATGGGTTATATAGAGAGCTGGAACTCTGGAGAAGTATACTTGAAACAAAGTATTAACTTAGTGGAATTGATGAGATAATAGTTCTGGAGTTCACATGTATACTTAGTACTTAGTATGGTGATATAATGGTTCAGTGATATAAAAGGTCGGATTTGCTTTTTCCCACAGTCATGCCTCTTAGCTGTACAGTGCGTTTTTTACATAGCTTCGAACTCATCGGTTCTCTGCTTTGTATTCCCCTGTTGAATCTGCCTCAGAGTCTTGTACTTGTCCCCTCCTTGCCTCATGTTCTCCTTGTGGATGATGTCGTTATGGGTTCTCTTATTCTCATCCCTGGCCTGGGACAGCTCATTTGTCAATGTTTGCAGCTGTCTCTGCACACACTCGTTCTTCTCGGATTCCGTGATGCATTTCTCTTCGTTGTGGTCGTCCATGATATCCTCGCTGGAGAACTCGGCGTTGTAGCCACTGTACTCGGCTTCACACATAATCAGTATGCTGTAATGATGTAATTACAATAAGGTATATAAAGGCTAAGAAGGACTGGAAGATAGACATTCTATCTTTGACTAGCCTCGTGGTAGTTGTCCTGCCTCCTGCACTCCTGCACTCCTGCACTATGGGGAAAGTGAACTGTCAGACTGTCAGACTACTGGAGGAAACTGAGACTGGGTCAGAGCATGAAGAGACAATAAAGACTTTGGACTCCATTGTTGTCCATTCTTGTGGTGTCTATCCTGCTGAGACTAAGGCCCTTTTGGAGACCTCCAGAAACCTAGCCCGGATTTTACAGGTTAAGGGACTTGCCAGGGGTTATATAGCTAGCAAATGCTTCAGATCAGATTTGAACTTAGATCTTCCTAATGCTAGGTTCAGTGTTCTATCCATTGAACCTGTCTAGTTAGTAAAAGTAGTTTGTTTTAATATTTTAAAAGTTACTGGATTTAAAATTCTTCTCTTATTAAATAGTGAACATTTCATGTGTTCTCTTCTGGTAACCATTATTTTTGGAACCGATTTTTTTTTGTTTGGAAGTGGTTGGCTATTTGTTGTTTTCTTAGCATTCAGTAGTACAGAGAGATATTTTTTGAAACAAGAATAGAGTTAGATTCTTATACTGAGAATTTAGAGCACCTTATGTAATTATTGCTAAAACACTGTAGCAAAAGCTTTCAACTAAGAACATTTTTAAATTTAGTTTGTTTCATAATTTAATTTGAAATAATGGAAAAATAATCTCTAATTTTGCAAATTAGATGCTATCAAAATAGTATTTTTATTCTTTGCTGTTGGTATGAATGCAGTGTTTAAGATAATTAAAGAATTCTGTTAAATTAAGTGAAAGGAAGCCAACCATAGTGAAGAAAGAATAAGTTAACTCTAGCAAAGAAAAAAAAAAAAAACTGTTATCAAAAGCAAAAATCTGAATGATTTCTTGGCAGATCCTCTCTAAATGAGCCTCCTTCAGATTATTTTTTCTCTTTCTATTTCTCTTCTCTTTCTCTCTTTCTCTCTTTTCTTTCCTTCCTTCCTTCCTTCCTTCCTTCCTTCCTTCCTTCCTTCCTTCCTTCCTTCCTTCCTTCCTTCCTTCCTTCCTTCCTTCCTTCCTTCCTTCCTTCCTTCCTTCCTTCCTTCCTTCCTTCCTTCCTTCCTTCCTTCCTTCCTTCCTTCCTTCCTTCTTTCCTTCCTTTCCTGAAGTAATTGGAGTTCAGTGACTTGCCCAGGGTTACATAGCTAGAAAGTGTTAAGTGTCTCCTCTTACAGATTATTAAAAAATTTTGAACTAGCTAGACTTCATCTCTTTTTTCACTGTATTTTTTTCCCCTCTGTTGCATCTTCATTTCAATAGGAAGGGCTCTTTTAGGAAGGAATATTTTTGATTTTCACTTCCAGGCTAAAGAATTTATAATTAGGAAATGTGTTTTGAATATTTTATATTGTCATTGTTCAGTTGTTTTTCTGTTGCATTGAACTCTTTGTGATCCTATTTGGCTTTGTTTTTTTTTTTTTTTTTGGCAGAGATACTAGAATTATTTGCCATTTCTTTCTCCAACTTATTTTACAGATGAGGAAACTGAGGCAAACAAGATTAAGTCACTTCCCCAGGCTCCCAAAACTAAGTGTCTAAGGTTACATATGAACTCTCTGATCTTCCTAACTTAATGCCTGGTGCTCCTTATGCCTGGGGCTCTATACACTGCTCCACTTAGCTGCCATATCTTATACATCTTTCTCATATCTTGGTTACCTACTTTTAGTTGATATTCAATAAGTGAAGACTAAGTAAATAATAACTAGAAACTTACATGAATTAAAGTCATATTTCCTTATCTACTTAGACCATGCAATTTTGGGCAGTTGCTAATTTTCTTTTTTCATTAGATTTAAGTATGAGATTAGTTGAAAATGCTCTTATTTTATGACATGGTCCTCAGTGAGGAGAAGGAGAAATTATATACACACATATATACATAATTTTCCTCTATTTTCTCCCTTAGCAGAAAAGCTCAGATTGTTTAAATCATATAAAACTTATTGTTGTTCAGTTATGTCCAACTCTTTGGGATCCCATTTCTGACATGCCTAGGGTCACATAACTAGTAATTGTCTGAAGCATGCTTTGAATTCAGAAAGATGACTACTTTCTATGACATCTAGCTCCCCAGTTATTGTTGTTTGCCATTCATTCTCAAAGAAGACAATGACATTGAGAAAGTAATGCCTTGACTTTTCTGTGAATTAGATTTAAGTGAGGTAGAACTGCGAAAAGTTATCAGCTTCACTCTCTCCTCCAAAGTCATCTGAGTCTAATGGCAAAATAGATTAGGAAAATTGGAGAGATGATCCTAGAGCAATGGCAGACTTTAGCCTTTTTAAGCTAAGGCTTTTCTATATTTCAGGTTGTCTGAGGCAACACTCAATTCAGTGATTTAAGGCTAGGTAAGAAATGAGGCATAAAATGGCCTAGTTTGCCTACAAAAAAAGAAAAAAAAATCAAACTGGAAGGGAAAGATCCTCAGGATTTTTGGCTAGAACAAAAACAATTTTTATTTATACTCACTCTGAGTGATCAAAAGCGAAATAATAAACCAGTGAAGCTTGGGCTGGGATCTATGATTGGTCTATCAGTAAGAGACAGAAAGATTTGGATTTAAGGCTTCATTTGAATCCCAATAGGCTTTAATCAAGGCCTGGTTTTTCAGTACTGTATTTCAAGAAATCATAAGGAAACTACATGGAGTAAAAGAGTTAATTGTTCCAGGTTTTTTTGTTTTGTTTTGTTTTGTTTTGTTTTTTAATGATAGAATTAATAAGTAGGATAAAGGGGAAAAATCTACCCCATAAATCTCAAAATATTTTGTGAGGTTTCATTGATCAAAATTTATATTTTATTAGTCAGAGCACCCACAGGTAAGGGTATGATTCCCTATATGGACATAAAGAGAGGAGGGAGGGAAGAAAGGAGATAGGGAAAAAAGAGAGTAAGGAAAGAAGGGAGGAAAAAAATACTGCGGAACAGGAACTGGCCAATTGAGGATTCTTACATTTTATTTGTAGCCATTTTATTTTGAATGGAGAATTATATGTTATTTTAGATCCTTATTGCTTGACTGTTGTTTGAAGGCTTTCTCAAGTGGATATGTACTTTAAAATGGCAGCTATTTATGTCTCAGGTATCCATCTTGCCTTCTGTAAAACTTGTGCATTATGCACAAGACATGAACTCAAAATTGTGTACTTGGAAAAGCCTCTGTGTATGTGTGTGTATGTGTGTGTGTGTGTGATGTGTGTGTGTGTGTGTGTATTATTCCAGGTTCAATGATAGCATTACTTGGGAATCATTATTCTTTTTGAAGTGATTTATTGACTATTCCTTATTCCTTTTCTAAAAAATTAATTAAATTTATTTTTAATAGTATTTTATTTTTCTAAATACATGCAAAGATAGTTTTCAACATTCACCTTTGCAAAATCTTGTGTTCCAAATTTTTCTCCTTGCTTCACCCATCTTTCCCTTTCCCAAGATAGCAAGCAATCTGATATAGGTTATACATGTGCAATTCTTTTAAACATATTTCATTTCTATATGCTGTGCAAAAAAAAAAATCAGATCAAAAGGGAAAAAAACACAAGAAACAAAGAAAATCCAAAGTAAACAAACATCAGCAACAACAAATAGGTGAAAGTATTTTGCTTTGATCCATATTCAACCTCCATAGTTCTCTTTCTGGATGCACCTTGCCGTTTCCATTCCAATCTATTGGAATTGCCTTGAATCATTGTTGAAAAGAGACAAGTCCATCACAGTTATCATCATATAATCTTGTTATTACTGTGTACAGTGTTCTCTTGGTTTTACTCACTTAGCATCAGTTCATGTAAATCTTTTTAGGCCTCTCTGAAATCATTCCTGCTGATTGTTTTTTATAGAACAATAATATTCCATAGCATTCATATACCATAACTTATTCAGCTATTCTCCAACTGTTGGGAATGCCCCTACAAAAAGGACTGCTACAAACATTTTTGCACATGTGGGGGTGCTTTTCCTTTTTTGTTGATTTCTTTGGAATACAAGCCCAGTAAAGACATTGCTGGATCAAAGGATATGCTAAGTTTGATAGCCCTTTGGGCATAGTTCCAAATTTGCTCTTCAGAATAGTTGGATCAATTCACAATTCTACCAACAATGTATTATTGTCCCAGTTTTCCCACATTCTCTCCAACATTTATCATTATGTTTTTTACAGGCTTTTTTTGATTTTTAAGAAAGATTTTCAATTGTATTTTCTGTAGTAATAATTTGTTGTTATTTCCTCATGATCTTTCTCAGTGCCTTTTAATTTTCACTGGATTTATTCTTATGATTTTTTGCTTTCTTTAATCTCTTATGTTTAGGATTTTTTTTTTATCAGTGCCAATGTTTTAATTTCTTCTAATGTTTTAAGTTTGTCTCTTTGGATATATTTCATTATTTCTTTGTCTCCTTTCTTTCTCCCTTAGTTTTAGTGCCTTTTTTTCTATTGACTCATCTAATTTGTTTTTCAAATAGCTTGTTTTTAACACAATTGCTTGTGTGTTGTAAAACCATTAGCTCCTTTAGATCAGGAATTGCTTCTTTTTTTTTTTTTTTTTTTTTTTTTTTTTTTAATATTCAGAATTAGCACATTGCCAGTAACATAGAAGCTTAATGTTTAGTGAATTATTATTTTTCACTTTAACTGAGTTATTTGTTCTAGAGTAATTTTTTTATTGTATTGAAACAATTTTACTTCCCTTATTTTTATTTTAGTTGATTTTGAAAGTATTACATGTATGTATGTTGTAGTTCAAGGGAGATCCCAAAAATATTGAGATTCCAAACCATCGGTGCAAGATGCCTCAAAAGAATTTGCAGATCAAACCCATCTCCAAGTTAAGGGGCAAAATTTATTATAATTGTAACACCAATTAAAGTGGACTAAATTTCAAAAGAAGTTTGCATAGAGCCAGGAGCAGTACTATAAGGAAAAGTGAGAAACAGGTGCTCCTTGTCACTGATATTTTATGACTTAGAGGTAGAGTTGAGGAATGATCAGGTTCTTTGAGAACAGGTGCAATACCTATTATTCTCTGGAAAGAGTTGGAGGTACATCTCTAGATCACCCAATTTTGTATTGAGCCTGTGATAACTTTAGGCACTTCATTATTGTTGTTCATTAGTTTCACAAACCCCATTGTCACTGACCAGCAGATTATTATCTGATAGCCAGCAATTTTTTGTCTCAGCATCTTGGCCTTATAAAGTAATCTAAGGCCCTAATGAATATTGATGCTAAAATCTTAAATAAAATATTAGCAAAAAGACTACAGAAAATCATCCCCAGGATAATACACTATGACCAAGTGGGATTTATACCAGGAATGCAGGGCTGGTTCAATATTAGGAAAACTATTAGCATAATCGACTATATTAATAACCAAATTAACAAAAACCATATGATCATCTCAATAGATGCAGAAAAAGCATTTGATAAAATCCAATATCCATTCCTACTACATAGGAATATTACATATTACATATCACATCATATGTAATGGCGATAAACTGGAACCTTTCCCAGTAAGATCAGGAGTGAAACAAGGTTGCCCACTATTACCATTACTATTCAATATTGTACTAGAAACGCTACCCTCGGCAATAACAGCCGAGAAAGAGATTCAAGGAATTAGAGTAGGTAATGAGGAAATCAAATTATCACTATTTGCAAATGATCTGATGGTATACTTAGAGAACCCCAAAGACTCTGCTAAAAAGCTATTAGAAATAATTCAGAATTTTAGCAAAGTTGCAGGATACAAAATAAACCCACATAAATCCTCAGCATTTTTATACATTACAAACACAATCCAAGAGCAAGAGATACAAAGAGAAATTCCATTCAAAATAACAGTCGATAGTATAAAATATTTGGGAATATATCTACCAAAGGAAAGTCAGGAATTATATGAGCAAAATTATGAAACACTTGCCACAAAAATAAAGTCAGATTTAAATAATTGGAAAGACATTAAGTGTTCTTGGATAGGTTGAGCAAATATGATCAAGATGATAATACTCCCTAAACTAATCTATTTATTTAGTGCTATACCCATCAGACTCCTGAGAAATTATTTTAATGACCTAGAAAAAATAACAACAAAATTCATATGGAACAACAAAAGGTCGAGAATTTCAAGGGAAGTAATGAAAAAAAAAAATCAAATGAAGGTGGCCTAGCTGTACCCGATCTAGAACTATATTATAAAGCAGCAGTCACCAAAACCATTTGGTATTGGCTAAGAAATAGACTAGTTGATCAGTGGAATAGGTTAGGTTCACAGGGCAAGATAGTGAATAAAAATAGCAATCTAGTGTTTGACAAACCCAAAGATCCCAACTTTTGGGATAAGAATTCATTATTTGACAAAAACTGCTGGAAAAATTGGAAATTAGTATGGCAGAAATTAGGCATGGACCCACACTTAACACCACATACTAAGATAAGATCAAAATGGGTCCATGATTTAGGTATAAAGGACGAGATCATAAATAAATTAGAGGAACATAGGATAGTTTACCTTTCAGACTTGTGGAGGAGGAAGGAATTTGTGAACAAAGGAGAACTAGAAATCATTATTGATCACAAAATAGAAAATTTTGATTACATCAAATTAAGAAGCTTTTGTACAAACAAAACTAATGCAAACAAGATTAGAAGGGAAGTAACAAATTGGGAAAACAGTTTTACAGTTAAAGGTTCTGATAAAGGCCTCATCTCCAAAATATACAGAGAATTGACTCTAATTTATAAGAAATCAAGCCATTCTCCAATTGATAAATTGTCAAAGGATATGAATAGACAATTTTCAGATGATGAAATTGAAACTATTTCCACTCCTATGAAAGAGTGTTCCAAATCACTATTGATCAGAGAAATGCAAATTAAGACAACTCTGAGGTACCACTACAAACCTGTCACATTAGCTAAGATCACAGGAACAAATAATGATGAATGTTGGAGGGGCTGTGGGAAAACTGGGACACTGATGCATTGTTGGTGGAGTTGTGAAAGAATCCAACCATTCTGGAGAGCAATCTGGAATTATGCCCAAAAAGTTATCAAACTGTGCGTACCCTTTGATCCAGCAGTGCCACTACTGGGCTTATATCCCAAGGAAATACTAAAGAAGGGAAAGGGACCTGTATGTGCCCAAATGTTTGTGGCAGCCCTTTTTGTAGTGGCTAGAAACCGAAAAATGAATGGATGTCCACTAATTGGAGAATGGTTGGGTAAATTATGGTATATGAATGTAATGGAATATTATTGTTCGGTAAGAAATGACCAACAGGATGAATACAGAGAGGCTTGGAGAGACTTACATTAACTGATGCTGAGTGAAATGAACAGAACTAGGAGATCATTATGCACTTCAACAATACTGTATGAGAATGTATTCTGATGGAAGTGAATATCTTCAACATAGAGAAGAGCTAATCCAATTCCAATTGATCAATGATGGATAGAATCAGCTACACCCAGAGAAGGAACACTGAGAAATGAGTGTAAACTGTTAGCATTTTTTGTTTTTCTCCCCAGGTTATTTTTACCTTCCAAATCCAATTCTTCCTTTGCAATAACAACAACAACAAAATTCGGTTCTGCACATATATATTGTACCTAGGATATACTATAACAGATTTAATATATATGGCAATTCCTGCCATTTAGGGGAGGGGGTGGAGGGAAGGAGGGGAAAAATTTGGAACAGAAGGGAGTACAAGGGATAATGTTGTAAAAAATTACATATGCATATATATTGTCAAAAAATGTTATAATTATAAAATTAATAAAAAATAAATTAAAAAAATAAAGTAATCTAAGGCAAGATAGCATATGGGAAGAAATACATAATTCCTAACCACATCATACCCAAGGCCAAGTAACCTTGGGGTTATTTCTAAAGGCTGCACCACATCATGCTTGTTTATGTGTGTTTATGTTCATGTTGAGTTGTTTTTTCTTTTCTTTGATCTTTCTTCCTCATTTTGTTTTGTAGAGAGTATGGATAGCTCAGTTCTCAGTGGTTTTTCTTTTTTCTTTTTTTTTTCTTTTTCTGAGGTTGGGGTTAAATGACTTGCCCAGGGTCACACAGCTAGGAAATGTTAAGTGTCTGAGACCAGATTTGAACTCGGGTCCTCCTGAATTCAGGGATGGTGCTCTATCCACTGTGCCACCTAACTGCCCCTCTTAGTGCTTTTTCTTTTTTTTTCTAGGCTGGGGTTAAGTGACTTGCCCAGGGTCACACAGCTAGGAAGTGTTAAGTGTCCGAGACCAAATTTGAACTCGGGTCCTCCTGAATTCAGGGCTGGTGCTCTTATCCATTGCGCCACCTAGCTGACCCTTTCAGTGGTTTTTCAATGCGTCCCTACTCCCCAAAATAGTGTGTGTGTGTGTGTGTGTGTGTGTGTGTGTGTGTATGAATGTTCATACATATGCTTTATACAAATTTTAAGAATACTTTCTTGAAAAATGTATTTTCTCCTCGTTGGTTAATGTTATTTATCATTCCTAACTGTTCTCCATGGTCTAGACTTGGTTTGGAATCAAAGAATTAGTATGTAGGCATTTATTTTAAAACTATACATAGATAGCTGAAGGAAAATATTTTGTAACTTTAGATTAAAAAATACTCTGAAAAATTTTTTCTTTGAGATACAGGATGAAATTTAAATATATTTTCAAAGATACATTTATAATGAAAATAGAGAAGAATAAAGTTAAATTCAAAGATGGTCTTTGATTTTATACACCTTTAATATTTCATAAATAATACTAGGTCCCTTCTCTTCCTGTTGTAATTTCCTTGGTCTTTATTGTTGTAGTTGACAATAGTATATCAAAATATACACAATTTTGCAGAGGTGTAGTCTCCCAAATTTAGAGGAGCACATGGCAAGCTAATATTAAACAAAAATTATTCTTTCTAAGATATCTTCCTCATCTTATTACTAACAACTAACATCTTTTTACTACTAAGTGCAAAAATGTCATTCATCACGATATGGCTTAAAAAGTATATAGATCCTGTTGGCTGATTGTATAAAGAACTTTCTGTACCTGTTAGGCAAGTGAAGATTTAGGTTTTATGCTGTCACTATTTAGAGGTGCAATGATATTATGAGCCAACAATTCACTGTTTCTATTCCATGACTCTTTAAAAGCAGTACAATATAATTTGTCATGCAAAAATGAAACCATATTTAATAATAATTAATTAACATGTCTTCTATTTTCTATTCGTCGATAGAAAGTGTCAAAATTCTTCTTGAAGACAACAAATATAGGAGTACTGGAAAGTGAGAGGAAGGTTAGGGAATAGGAGAAGAATGTCAGTATATCAGATGAGGTGAAAGAGGTAGAAATTAAAGAATAAAATCAAAACTGGGTAAGGAATTTCTCCAAGAATATGTTCCTCAACCTAAAGTACCCATTCTCTAGGACATATTTTCTTTTCTTTTCAAATATATATTTTTTCCTTTTCAATCAACAAATTTCTATTCTCATTCCAGCAACACCCTCCTCCTAGAAAAAATGAAGAAAAAAAGAAAAGAAAAAATTAGTTACAAAAACATATAATCAAACAAATTAGTTCACTGACCATGTCAAAAAAAAATATGACTAATTCTGCACTCTGTTCTTCACTTCTTTCTTAGGAGGTAGCTAGAATCTTTTATCATTAATTCTTTGGAATTGTGGTTTGTAATTAATGATGATCAAACTCTTTTTGTTGTATTATAGTTGTATAATTTGTTCTGCTTCTATTCATGTCACTTTTATTAGTTTATATAAGTCTTCTCAGGTTTCTCTGAAATCATTCTCTTAATCATTCCATATTCTATAATAGTATTACATCACATTTACAGGCTAAAAACTTGTTCAGCAATTCCTTAATTTAAAGAATATTTCTTTAGATTCCTTTCTTTGTGCCTTTACATGAACTATAAATATTTTTGTATATCTATAGTTTTTTTATTTAGAACTAATGCCTCTCCTCTAACTTCCCTTTTCCTTTCTCTTTCCACATTTCCTTGTTTAGAGAAATGCAGCTCTATTCCCTAGTCTCATTTTCTCTCTCTCTCTCTCTCTCTCTCTCTCTCTCTCTCTCTCTCTCTCTCTCTCTCTCTCTCTCTCTCTGTGTGTGTGTGTGTGTGTGTGTTGTCTCTCCTCTTTTGATAAGTTCAGATGAAAATGACATTCATGTGTCAGCTGTTTCTCCTTTCCCCATCACTTTTCTCCTTGTTTTATGGATGTTTACTTGTGAATTCTGATTGTGAGATAAATACAAGCAAATACATGCAATTTATATTTGAATTTAGAAATATTATTCTTGTGATTGTTTGTGTTTACCTTTTTATGTTTCTATTAACTCCTACGTTTAAACTTCAGTGTTTCTATGTTGCTTTGGTCTTTTCATCAGGATGAAAATCCTCTATTTTATCAAAATTACATTTTTCTTTTGTAGGATCTCAGTTTTGCTGGCTTAGTTATTCTTTGCCTATATTTTGCCCTCTGGAATATCATAGTCTAAGCTCTCTGCTTCTTTATACTGGTAGCTGTTAAATTTTCTATTATCCTGACTGTGACTCTTTAGTATTTAGTATTTTTTAGTATTTAGCTACTTACAGTATTTTTTTCTTTGACCTAAAAGCTCTGAATTTTGACCATAATGTTTCTGGGAGTTTTATTTTGAGGTTTTTTTTTCAGGGAATAACTGGTTGATTCTTTCTATTTCTACTTTGTCCTATGGTTTTCTTTTAAATATTATGTCCCAGCCTTGTTTTAATCATAGCATTCAAGTTGAATTTTTTTCTTTAATGTTTTCTAGGTGAATTATTTTTCCTGTAAGATAAATGCCTTATGTTTTATTTTTCTATTTTTTTCAGTCTTTTGACTTAATTTTTATGTTATTTTTTGTTGTTTCTTGGAGTCCTTTTTGACTGTTTGATTCATTCTAGTTTTTAGAAGTTTCTTGTTTGGACAAGATTTTGTACCTTTTATGATATGCATTCTCTCATTTTACTTCCAATTTTTTTCTCTAGTATTTTAATTGCACTTTAAAAAACCATGTTACCTTTTTTTTTTTTTTTTTTTTTTTTTTAAATGCTTGTTTCATCTCTTCCAGGAATTCTAAGTTTATGTCCAAATTATGTTTGTTTTTGAGGCTTTGTTTATAGATGTTTTGGAGTTACTCTCTTACTCTCTTTTTTGTGGAGTTTATATCTTGAGTATCCCTTTCATCATAATAGTTTTTTTTATGTTGGAATTCTTTTTTTCTTATTCTTCTGGTCTTATTTTTTACTATAGACTTGATGTTAGGTCTAGGTTCTGAGCACTTCTGGAGTGAAGGTCTAGGCTAGTACTGTTGCTTTTTTCTTGGAGTATTGTATTATTCCAAGATTTCAGAGATAGCTAAGACTTGAGATTTGAAAGTACTCAAAATAGTCTGATTCAATACAACATTTGATTGCTCTCCTAGTCTGAGCCCTACAAATTCCTGACCCAGATTTGGGTTTGATTAATAATACAATACTGTTGGACTTAGCTACTGTCAACTATTTAGACTGCTGGTTCAAAGTAACAGAACTGCTTACAGTTTGGCCTAGGATTCCTGCTTTGTTTCTTCTTCAGGTTTCAGACTGTGCTAGAAGCCAGAACTGAAACCCTGCTTTGTTCCTGGATTCCAAGCCACATCCCTATTCCCTCCTTACAAACTTGATCCTTAGTATTCAGCCCAGCACCTAATACTACTCTTTGCCCTGGAACACAGCTTTGGTTGTATATTCCTTCCTCTATCCATTTTGAAATCTGTGATGCTGACCTAAGTAGTAGGACACAAAGTTGCCAGATAGCATGTCAATTTGATATCCATATACAATGCAGTGTTCTAGTATAGGCCTGGAACCACCTTTTGCTCTGGTGCAAAGCCTTTCCCCTCTATTCCCCAGAATAGAGTCTTCTATTATATGTTCCTGGAAGGAACACTTTCCCAGTGTCCAAACACCTCTCTATTTTCCCATGTTGAGTTGGGGTTGGAAAGCTACTCACTGTTTTTTTTTTTTTCCCTTGCATTTTTCCATCAGGTTTTCACCTGGTTTATTTTCTAAATCAGTTTGGAGGAATTTTAATATTTTTTTGTTATTTCTTTTACTTTTTTCTGCTATTTCACCATCTTGGCTCTGTGTCCTCAGGATGTATTTTCATCTTTAATAATTTTAATTTTAACTTTTTTTTTTTTTTTTTCTGAGGCAACTGGGGTTAAGTGACTTACCCAGATCATATTTGAACTCAGGACCTCCTGACTTAAGGGCTGGTACTTTATCCATTACACCAACTAGCTGCCCCAATAATTTTAGCTTTTAATAAAGAAAACACTTGTAACAAACCACAGTCTTTATTTAAACTTTTTTTTTTAATTAAAGCTTTTATTTTCAAAACATATGCATGAATAATTTTTCAACATTGACCCTCACAAAACCTTGTGTTCCATATTTTGCCTTCTTTTCCCCCTCATCCTTCTGTAGATGGCAAGTAACCCAATATATGTTAAACCACAGTCTTAAAATATTGTTTCTGAGCATGATGTTTTAGAGACATAGTATAATATAATAGAAAGAACTGAATTTGGAGCTAGAAAAGATCTGGGATTGAATCCCAACTTAAACACTCAGAGTGAGTGATCATAGGCAAGGAAATAACCTTTCTGAGACTCAGCATTCTCAACTGTAAAGTGGGGTTAATACTTGCAATATTTACCTTGTAGTATTGGAAGAAAGTGAACCTTAACTATTAATATTTTAAACATGGATTATTTTTTAAAATGCGAAGGCCAATTGACTAGCTATGTTGCCGTATGTGCTTACTAGAGTAGTAAGGATTTAAGATATTTTTTTCCTGGACTATTTTCTGGCTTACTGATGCCCTTTGAGCTCTTTCGACAGATAAATTATTGAACAAAAGCTTGGGGGTCCAATCTAATAAGTAATCATTTGTATAATTAATTATAGATAGCATGTTTTTAGCTCACTTTAGATCCATTCAAAATATTTGTTTTTCTAAAAATGGGGCCCTTGTTCTCCAAGGAATGCTACTGTGGCATTTTTCTGAATCAAAACATTCCATTTTCTCTGCTTTAGAATAAATACTATTTTAGGAATGATTTTGCCTTCCTAAGCAAGTTCTTTTTACCTAAAGTTGTCTCCTGTCTTCATGGACATAGCCTCTCTTGTAGAAAAGTCACTCTAATTTTGGCTTAACATAGACTATGTTATTGAACTTGCCCCTCCTATACCTAACTCAAATTGGAAATTAATCTTCATTCTAGAGCTCTGTTTTTAACTTCAAAATTTTATTTACATCTTCTTTCCCTCCCCCCCACTTTTTTTTTTTTTTTTTTTTTACTGACTTCAAGAAATAACAAATCATCTTGGGATGCTTGTTTGTACATTGTACCTCTACATAGTGAATTTGAGAAAATAAAATTAACATTTGTGGTTACATTCGATTACCTTAGTTCTGGTAATGTGTGTAGTATGCAAAGAAATAAATTGTAATAGGTTATAAGTTCTTTGAGGGCCAAGACACTTTCATTTTTTACTTTCATAGTACCTTGTATAATGAATGGCACATAGTAAGCACTTAATACATGTTATTTATCGATTAATTGAATCTTTAATTCAATTCAAAATGCATGGAGGTAGTAATAAATGATTTTTTAAATATATAATTTTGCCTTTGATTGTTATACCAGAACCAGATATTGACGATGTAGCCAAGTTTCATCCCCACTTTTCCCAGATTAGTTATTTTTAAAATAAAAGAGTTACTATTTTAAAAATTAATCCTTTCTTTTTGATTATGCAAAGCAACTGGGAAGACTATTTATTTATTTTCTTTTCATTTTATATTTGTTGCATACAATTCAGGATATTGTTTCAGATATACTCAAAGTAAAAATCATTACAAAAGACTTAAAAGTGACAGTAGAGGGCACTGTGGTATTTAACTTTTCATATCTAGTTGTATTACGACTAAAAAGCTATTTTCATTTTTGTGTCATATAGTGTGGCTATTCAAACAGTCTATTTGAAAAGATATGAAATTATTTCATTATTTACTGATTTTTCACAATTTAGGGACAAAAAAATTCTGTTGTATGCTCAGAAAGGTAAGAACCTTTTTTTTTTTTTTTTTTTTTTTTTGCCAAAATTCTCTATTTACACTCATTTGTTGAAAAAATAAAATTCTTTTCATCATTGAAATGTTTTAACACTTTTGATTTTTTTTTTTAGTGATTTAAATAACTCACTGATTTTTCATGTTTTTCTGTGTTATTTGGATTAAATCCATTTCTACATGGAAAAAAAGTTTCCAGGAATAAATACTTGCCATTTCAATGAATCTTTTCTGTTCACTAAAGTGTTAATACATCTTGTTTAATTAAAAAACCCATTTTCCCAAGGTCTTAGCATCACTAGTCCCATTTCAGATGTAATTTTGATTGCCTACATGCTGTCAAATATAGGTTGCTAAGAGTGACAGATTACCCTTCTATTATAGTATTCACTTACTGAGCAAATAAATTTGAGTCTTTCAGAAAACATCCATATTTATTCCTGTATCCTTAATGAAAAATGAAAGAAGAAAAAAAGCCACATAAAATGTCCTCAAGGAAATTTTAAGGTTTCATCTTTACTTTCAGAGTATAATTAAAGTTGAATGTAGAGTAGATTTTTGAAAAAGCATTAATGAATAGGAAAAGAGAATTTAACAGTCTGTAGATACATATGTGCAAGAATAACCTATTCCTATGGTTATGCTATAATAAAGTAGTAAAAAATTGCAATCATACAATTTCCAAATATTCAAAATACTTTCCAACAATTCATTAGTCTTGTCTTAAAAACTTATTTAGGGCATTATCATCACCATTTTATGAATAAAGAAAGATAAAACTTAGCATTTTCAACATCACATAATAAAACAATGATCCCTTTCAGTAGTTTTCAATTTCCAGTCTTGTTTTCAGTTAACTTATTTACTCATTAAGTGATTAAATATTATTCTGACTAATCCAATTACATTCTAGTTTTAATGATTTCAACCATCAAAATATAGAACTTAACCTAGTATTGATATAATATTTCACAGTTGAATAAGGAAGGTTGCTAGAACAGAAGTTTATGGAAACCTTGGGATAAGAAACCACTGCCTCTGAATTTGTGCTGTAGGAGAGGACAGTTGGTATACACCTTAGATATAGACCCTAGATTAAAAAAAATGATGACTTTTTTTTAAAAAACATTACAGCCATTTCTGGAAATAATTCTTCTCACCTCTTTTTCAAATTGAAACTGTCCTTGCAATAACAAGAAAACAATCAAGCCAGAACATTACAATGTGGTAGCCAAATATAATGGTATTTACAACAATCTATATTTCATCATGAGAAAGGATGTTATATGTTTCACCCTCTCTTCTATAGATCTATCACCTTTCTTTCAGTTTTTCAAAGTTTTGTTTACTTTTAGTGATTTCTTATGTCTGTTATTGTGGTCAATGTCTTTATTTTATTTTGATTGTAATTATTTTACATTGTTTCAATTCATAATGTAATACCAGAGAAACTGAAAGAGAAGAGATTATTCTTGATCTTTAATGTAAAGAGTTAATCTAGCTGGTTGAAATGGGAATATACTTCCAAAGCATTCAATCCAGAGCAACTAAGGCATATCGTTTATATAAGGTTTTTTAGCAAGCAAAACAGAGAAGCAAGAGTGCAATTAGTTTTACAGCTGTTGTTATCTTTACTTCAAAGATAGGTCAGGGAGAAAGAAGTTAACATGGTATTTAAAACTTGGAGATTGTGGTTCAGGCCCTGTCAGACAGGGGAGTAGGACCATTTTTGGATAGATAGCACTATTGGGGATATTGTCCGAGGATATTTAGGACTCTTTCTTAAATTAAATTCTGAAAATGTAAAGTTAAACAATTCATATGATGAGGTAAAGGGCATTAATGTCAAAGGGACTGAATGTGAATGTACAGGGATTTGCAGGGATTGATTAGAGAACTCACCAATTTAGGGTGTGTCAAAACTGGTGAGAATAGTTAAAAGATGACAAAAAGACAGATCTGCTAGGAGGCTTAGGAAGTATCTTAAGCTAGGTGATGCAGTGTTTGGAGTACTGGATCTGGTCTCAACCTTGAGTTCAGATGCAGACTTAGAACCTTATTAGTTCTGTAACTCTAGGGAAGTCAATTAACTTCTTTCTGCCTCAGTTCTCTCATCTTTAAAATAGGGATAATGAAAGCACATATCTTTCAGGGTTATTGTGAGGATAAAATGAGATTTATATTTGTAAATTTTTAACTTTAATTTTTGAAAAAAATGAGTTCCAATTGCTTTTTTTCCCCTTTCTTTCCTCTTCTTTTCTTGAGGTAGGCAATTAGATAAAGATAATAAATGTATATAGTCAAAGCAAAACCTATTTCTGTATTAGCCATATTGCAAAAGAAAACTACCCTCATCCCCAAAAAAATTTATCCCAAGAAAAATAAAGTAAAAAAAAAGTATACTTGAATCTGTATTCTGACACCATCAGGTTTTCTTCTGGAAGCAAATAGAACTGTAAATCATAAATCTTTTGTAATTGTCTTGGATCATATTGCTGAGAATAGCTAAAATATTCACAGTGGATCATCATACAACATTGCTATTATTGTATACAATATTCTCTTGGTTTTGTTTACTTTATTCGGTATCAGTTCATTTAAGCCTTTTCAGATTTTTTTTTAAAGCATCCTGTTCTTATTATTTCTTATAGCACAATAATGTTCTATTACATTCACATACCACAACTTATTTATCCATTTTCCATTTGATGCATTTACTCCCTATTTCTAATTCTTTGCTAACAAAAAGAACTATTATAAATATTCTTTGTACATATAGGTCATTTTTCCTTTTTAAAAAAATCTCTTTAGGATACAGATCTAATAGTGGTATTGCTGGGTCAAAGAATATAAAACAGTTCTATAATCCTTTGGGCATAATTTCAAATTTCTTTCCAGAATGGTTGGATCAATTCATAACTCTACTAACAGAGCATTAATGTCCCAGTTTTCTCATATTCCTCCAACATTTATCAATTTTCTTTTCTGTCATATTAGCTAATCTGATAAATGTGAGATGGTATCTAAGAGTTATTTTATCTAATCAATAATGTTTTCAGTACTTTTTTCATATGACTATAGATAGTTTTCACCTGAAAATTGCCTGTTCATATCCTTTGACCATTTGTCAATTGGGGAATGACTTGTATTCTTCTAAAATTTGACTTGGTTCTCTATGTATTTGAAAAAATAAGGCCTTTTTTTTAGAGAAACTTGCTATAATTTCCCTTTCACTCCCTGGTTTTCTGTTTTCCTTCTAATCTTGGATGTCTAAATCAGGTCCTTATTTTGTCCTTATATTGGTTAAATATTGTGAGTTGTGGTCACTAGTTTTTGCCAGACTGTTTCTTAGTTTTTCTAGCATTTTTTGTCAAATAGAGAGTTCTTGTCCTAAAAACTGGGATCTTTGTATTTTTATCAAATATTAGATTATTATGGCCATTTACTATTGTGTTTTGTGTACCCAATCTATTCCAGTTTTCTACCACTCTATTTCTTAACCAGTACCAGACTGCTTTGATGATTACCACTTTGAAATATAGTTTGAGATTTGGTAGTGTTAGGCTACCTTTCTTCACATTTTTTTTTTTCATTGATTCTCTTGATTTTTTGTTCTTCCAGATGAATTTTATTACTAATTTTTTCCTATTTCTATAAAATAACTTTTTTTGGTAGCTTGATTGGTATAATCCTGAACAATCTATTTAGATTAATTTAGGTAGAGTTGTCATTTTAATTATATTGGTTAGGGTACCCAGAGGCAATTAATATTTTCCCATGGGATCAGCCTTAGGCTGATGCTTAGATAACTAATATGCTCTTTGTTGGTCCTGTGTTTAAAATCTTGATAGTTTGGTAGAACTTGACAGAATTTATACTCCACTAAAATAATCTTTCAGAATTTGGGGTTATTTTTTATCATAATGTAGCAGAAAATGACTTTTGTGGAGGTAGTGTGATGGTAGTTTAATAAAATTGATTTGTGTGACTAATGTAATTCCTACATCATAACTGGCTTGAATAAATAGGTCCTTAGTCTTGCTAAATACTATAAATCTGAATAAAAATACCTAGATGGTTAGGAGGAGAAAAAAGTACAAACTTCTACATATTATAGGCCTTTTTGTTGTTATTGTTCAGTAGATTTTAAGTTGTGTCTGATTCTTTTTGACCCTATTTGGGGTTTTCTTGGCAGAGATACTACAGTAGTTTGCCATTCCCTTACCAAGTCATTTACCAAGCAAAATTAAGTCACTTCTCCAGGTTCATTCACAAAACCAATAAGTCTGGTGCCAGATCTGAATTTAGATACAGATGCTAAGGGGTAGGATAACTGGTCAAAAAGAGATTGTAGAGAACCCTCAGTTGAAATAAATATCACTTAGTAACCAGTTCTGATGATGAACTTTTCTGAATTTTCTTAAGCTGATGCTTAGATAACTAATACACTCTTTGTTGGTCATGTGTTTAAAATCTTGATAGTTTGGTAGAACTTGACAGAATTTATACTCCACTAAAATAATCTTTCAGAATTTGGGGTTACTTTTTATCATAATGTAGCAGAAAATGACTTTTATGGAGGTAGTGTGATGGTAGTTTAATAAAATTGATTTGTGTGACTAATGTAATTCCTACTTTAATACATTAAAGATTTGTAATTTCATTGTCATTGCTTCTACAATATAATGCAGATTCCACTCCCTTTATTGCTGAGAAAATGATTTGGAGTTGTTGCTAAAAAATTCATCACTCTGCTACTAATTGAAGATGAAACTCTATACTATTATAGGTTGATCCTCAGACAATGGATAAGACTGACCCAAAGATGACCTTTCTTGGTAGAAAATAACTCTTAGAACATTTATTCTACTTGCATGGCTTGGAAACTGGTAATCTTCTTTCTAAGATGGGGTGTTAGATCAGACCTTTAGTAGAAGATATATACTAATATACATGGTTAGGTATATAAAATGTTCTTTGATTGAAATTTTAGAAGTAATATTGAGAGTCCTGGTATATTCTATAAGTGTGAATTTATTGCATAAAAGTAAAATGTAATATTCATTTAGAATTTTAAGGTGCTGCTTATGTGTTTTTCCAAAAAGTATTATGTATTCTCTCTAATAGATATGCTATTTATACAAAAAAGAGTCACAAATTTCCTTTAAGGAAGTAAAAGCTATAATGGTCCATTATATACTCTAAAATGTAGGTATATGATGGCAAATACATATAATATTAAATGTATCAGTAAATATTCAATAAATATGTGTGTATATATACATGTACATGTATATTTATATCAACAAGGAACCATTTACAAAATAGATATTCATTGGAGAACCACTAGACAAATTGTATGAATTGATGCACATTAAAATAAGCAGAGCATTAAATATGATAACCATAACAATATATATGAAAAAATTACTAAAACAAAATTGAACTTTGGATAAATAAAAAACTAATGTACAAGTGAACATTTCTTTGCTTTTGGCAGAGCAGCAGAGATTTATGAAGTTAGACTTGTCTGATTTGTTGTCTGGAGGGTTTTGATGAATTGTTTTTCTTTTACAAGAGAAAGTTCAGTTCTGGGTGGAAATAGATTGGTTGTGTGGTATGGCTAGAAAATATTGATACAAACTCCCCTCCCAAATCCATAAGACTTATTTTTTAATAAAGAAATAAAGGAAGACCATTTAAAAATGAAAATTCCAGTGTCCAGCATGCAGTTTTTACAAAGGAATATAATTCATAATTCCCTGAACTAAACAGTAACACCATACTTGCTAATCGAGATTATATAAATGTTTGGCTTCATTAAAATGGCATTGAATTTTCTTAATTTTTGACACTTTCTTTTTCCCTTCCCCCTAATTCTGCAGCCGTCCCCAGAAGGTCTGCTTATGTCCATTTTTGCCAGTACAGCCTCTACATATCTCTACCAATCTATATATAATTCAGCATCCAGCAGAGGTAAGTAATAATATGGGAAATAATGAAAGTTAAATAATAAAATATAGAAAAAATCAATGGGAAACATGTACGTGTAGATATTAATTTATTAACATTTAAAAAACTAAATTAATATTTTCTTTTGGGAAAATTATTTTCTTTTTCTAGAGTCTTCTTTTCTCATTTGTTAACGTTTTATAGGTGATATGTAGTATAACAACAATATTATTTAAGAACTATTTGATAATTTTGCTAAGTTGTGGTCATAGGAATTTTATTTGATTTTGAAAATTTCATGTCATCTGGTGAGAATTTTGAGTTTTTTATAAATAAAGGAAATTACTGCTTTGATAGCTTGGAAACTTAATCTGTATCTGAATCCAAAACCAATTTTTTTCTTCCTGTTCTATGTAGATAAGTTTTAATTCCTTTAAATAGAAGAATTATTCTTATCAGGTTTTTCAAATGAATTTTTAATTTCTTTTCTTTTTCTTTTTTTAAGTTTTCCACATCACTGTTCTCTAATCTTACCTGGACATTTACTTTAATGAGAAAATTTAGACCATTGAACATTTACTTTCTTTTCCCTTCTTCATTTCAAAACTGTGCTGGACATCATTTCCTACTCTTTCCTTTCCCCTACTCATTGATTACTAGGCAGTTGTTTCTCTTAGTAAATGTAGAGGCGTTTAGCTTAAAAAGGTCAATACCTAAGGGGAAAAAAAGGGCAACACTTCTCTATTTGCCAAAGATTTCCATCCCTGCCTCAATCATTTCCACTTTTTCTCTCTCTCCCAAGTCTCCCTCAACTTTACGAAATTTTTCCTACTGTCTTCTGAAGCATTTTTTAAAAAATATCTTTTCCTTTCATAACCAAATTTCTATAAATAGTCATCTAAATCAGGTGCTATCTACTTCTTTTCACTTATTCCTCAGTCCTCGCACTCTTGTCTTCTAACCTAGTCCAGAAACTCTACCCAGTTGGAGCCTTTCCACTCCGAGGGATGTGCCACCAGGCCCAGCGAAAATGATTTTTCTTTCTCTTGCTAGATAAGTCTCTGGATAAAATAAGATTCCTTTGTTTACCTCTTAAAGCCTATAGCAACCTCAAGCCAACATATCTTTCTAGCCTCATTACATATATATATAAAATCACATGCATTACTTCCTTTCCTATGATTTATGGTAACACTCCAAATCTTGTCTTCATGCCTTTGTGTTGACCATCCCTAAACCTGGAGTATGTTTTCTTCTCATTGTCATAAATTCAACTCTCCCTTCCCCTACCCCCAATAATTCTGAGCTCTTCTTTTAAGATGCAGCTTAACCACCTTTTGCTCGAAACTTCTCTGGTTTCCTCAATTGCTAGTGTACTCTTATAGGTACTGTGTATTCTCTTTATATTTATTTTATGTATTTATATATGTACTTCTTTTTTTTCCCAGAAAGAATGTAAATTCCATTAGAGGAGGTGATTTTTTTTTTTTTTTTCATTTGTGGTATTTGTAATCTTAGAGATTCAGTACAGTGCCTGGCATATAATAGATATATAATAAGTGCTTTTTGATTGATGCTTTACAAATGGCAATATTTTTTAAAATGGAAAAATTAAAAATAAAATGTGTACATTATGCTTATCTGTATAAAACTGATTTAGCTTTTTAATTAAAGGAAAACAAAGTATTACGGACAGTCCCTCTGCTTGCTGCATGCCTTCCCCAGGACAAGGTTAAGGTCAAGATTGGTCGACGCTTCAGTGAAGAAAGGTAAATCTATTTTTATTTCAACTTCTATTTTACTGTTATATTTTTAGATATTTCAGAATT